>NC_084983.1:29875954-29878454 GCF_963691925.1 Scomber scombrus | reverse complement strand
GCTCGCCGGGCAGCAGCAGCAGGTGAGCCACAAAGAGACTCACAAACAACTCAAGTCAGTTTTTACTTGTTGATCCAAATATCACAAATTCTCCTCCATCTGTGTCTTGTAGCTCGTGGAGTTTGACCAGAGAGACGGCGACCTCAGTGTCCAGCTCCTCCATTGTCAGTGACATCATCACACCACCTGCCAGCTTCACTGTGACTCCGCCCCCCACCAGCAGGAGCAGCACCGACTTCGTTTATGTGGAGTACGAAGATTACGACGAGTACTCATCCTACGAGGACCCTGAGACCCCGACTGAGATTCCTGTTACGCCAGCAACTAGCACCACTACCACCAGTACCACTACCACCAGTACCAGTACCACCAGGACCGCCAGGACCACCAGTGCCACCAGGACCAGGACCGCTGCTACAAGGCGTACAAGAAAAACTGCTCCGCCATATTTGTTCAGGAAGAAAGCGACCACTCCCACAGTTCCCCCTGCTACAGTTCCCATGGTAACTACTGACGGTCAAAGGTCAACGCTGGCACCAGTCAGCACGTCTGCCATCCCAGAGATCCCCACCGCACTGTGGGTTGATGACATTATCACTGTGACATCATCACTGAACAAAACATCCGGGGGGCGGAGCCTCAAATCTCAACTTAATCCATCAGAAACTGAACCGACTCCGCCGCCGCCGCCGTTGGGTCCGTCCTCCCAGAGGGACAACAACTCTGTGGACGAGGTCTCGTACCGGATCGTAGGAGTGGACAGCGACATCACGAGGCAGCAGAGCTACTTCGTGCCGCGCATGCCTCCGTTCGCGAGCGAACACAAAACAAACGCATCCAGGAGCTTCTGAACGAGAAGCGCCGGCAGGATCTCCTGAGGCGGCCGAGCAGGAGCCGGGTCGGCAGGACTGAGCGGAAACCCGCCGGATTATAAAACATTGAAGCACGTTTTTTATTTTCACTTCTGACACCGCATGTGCAGCTCGCTCACTTCCTGCTAACGCTAACAAACTCTACCCGAGACACAGACTGCAGAGTCCACCTTCGTGTTTCCTGACGTGTTGGTCAGAGTTCATACTTACAGGATCTTAAATCAATGTAAAGTATCGTGAACCATGTCGGACCAGAATGTGGACAGTTTGCTTCAGCTTCCTGCAGAAACCCAGATCAGATCCTGGTCTGTTCAGCTTCAGCTGGTTTTCACTGGTTTCATTCATGATTTTTGTAAAAGATAATCTCAAATAAAGCAAAGTCTCATCCAGCTGCTGATGTTGTTACGACTCCTGAACAACAAGATCATTTCTTTATGCTGCACACATGATCACACAATCACACGATCACATGATCACATGATCACATGATCCCACGATCACATGATCACACGATCACACGATCACATGATCCCACAATCACACGATCACATGATCACACGATCACATGATCCCACAATCACACGATCACACGATCACACGATCACACGATCACATGATCACATGATCACAAAACACGATCCAAACCAACAATGATTTTTACACTGTTCAAACTGATGAAGGAACCTTAATGATGTCATAATAACAGCAGCTCAGTTAAACTTCAGGGAGATCAATCAGTTTATTGATCATGAATCAGTTTCAGCTGCTTTGGGTCGGGACATGGACCCAGCAGCAGGACCGCTATCTGCTCCTCTGTGTGAGGAGGAGCAGGAGGAGCAGGAGGAGCACTGCCACAGCCCAAAACAAGAGCTCCAGCAGGCTGCTGGCTGCATGTTTCTGACCAGACTGTCACTAGTGGAGCTTTTCCATTATAGACTTCTAGCTCTACTCCATCAGGGATAGTACCTGGTGCTGCCGGACTCTGATTGGTCAGAGAGTCATAGTACCTGGTGCTGCCGGCCTCTGATTGGTCAGAGAGTCACGAGATGTCCGACACGAGAATCAAACCTCCATTATTAAACAGCGGCAGCAGCGTTACAGAGATGAGTTTGATCTTTGATGTCCTCCATTGTTTATGTTTGTGTAGAAAACGACGTCACAGCAGTTTAACTCAGCGTTGCTATGACGACCTCGCTCACGTTGAGGAGGAACTATGAAGTCATGGAGAACCACCTGGTACCAAACCCAGTAGAACAGAGCTAGAACTGTTTAATTTTAACAGACTCCTGGTTCCTGCTGGTTCCTGCTGGTTCCTCCTTGTTCTGCTGGTTCCTCTTGGTTCCTCCTGGTTCCTCCTGGTTCCTCTTGGTTCCTGCTGGTTCCTCTTGGTTCCTGCTGGTTCCTCCTGGTTCCTGCTGGTTCCTCCTAGTTCCTCTTGGTTCCTCCTGGTTCCTGCTGGTTCCTCCTGGTTCCTCCTGGTTCTGCTGGTTCCTCCTGGTTCCTGCTGGTTCCTGCTGGTTCCTCCTGGTTCCTGCTGGTTCCTCTGGTTCCTCTTGTTCCTGCTGGTTCCTCCTGGTTCCTGCTGTTCCTCCTGGTTCCTGCTGGTTCCTGCTGGTCCTGCTGGTTCT
>NC_084983.1:29866089-29875754 GCF_963691925.1 Scomber scombrus | reverse complement strand
CCGTCACTAAATACACAGTTTAATATTCAGTTTCCAGAGATGATGTCATAGCTGATATTGATCAATACTGTTGATCAGAAGTGAATCTGATGCTGTGATTGGTTGTAATACTCTCCTCCGTCTCTGCGTCTCTCTACGCTGAAGTTTGTCTTCAGTATCCGAGCTGTGAACGTGTTGGCAGCTGATCACAACCGTCCAATCAGCACGCAGCTCGTTAACACCAGAATCACAGCCGTCAATCAGCACGCAGCTCATTAACACCAGAATCACAGCCGTCCAATCAGGCACGCAGCTCATTAACACCAGAATCACAGCCGTCAATCAGCACGCAGCTCGTTAACACCAGAATCACAGCCGTCCAATCAGCACGCAGCTCATTAACACCAGAATCACAGCCGTCCAATCAGCATGCAGCTCGTTAACACCAGAATCACAGCCGTCCAATCAGCACGCAGCTCATTAACACCAGAATCACAGCCGTCCAATCAGCATGCAGCTCGTTAACACCAGAATCACAGCCGTCCAATCAGCACGCAGCTCGTTAACACCGCTAACCAGCTACAGAAGCCCGTTTAATGTCAGAACCGACGCCAGCAGAGATTTAACGGACGGAGACTTTCTGTTTCCTTTCAACACCCATCAAAGGTTTACACACACACACACACACACACACACACACACACACACACACACACACACACACACACACAAACACACACACACACACACACACACACACACACACACACAGGAACACACACACACACACACACACACACACACACACAGGAACACACACACACACACACACACACACACACACACAAACACACACACACACACACACACACACACACACACACAGGAACACACACACACACACACACACAGGAACACACACACACAGGAACACACACACACACACTGATAGTATAGTATTGTGTATATTGTGTAGTTCAGTGAGGCAACATGAGGACGAGCTGCTTCCTGATGAATGAACCTTTAGACATCAGACGGGGAGCTGCAGCATCTACACTAACAAGCTTTAGATGGTTTCTTCCAGGCGGGGAGTTCCGGTCCTCTGAAATGAGGCCAACCAGGAAGTAACTTAAAACTGCATTATATCAAAAGGCCACCAGGGGGCGACCGTTTTGGTGTCAAAAGGACTTCCGTCTCTATACAAGTCAATGGAGAATTCACCAACTTCTCACTTGATTTCTAACCTCAGTAAACGTTTTCAAAATGTGTTTATGGTCTCAATCGCTAGTTTAAAGCCTTCTTCAATGCAGTATGATGTTCATTTGGGACATTTTGGCCTCCCTGATTTTATATGTGATGATAAAGCAGGGTATGCATTAGGGCGTGGCTACGTGGTGATTGACAGGTTGATTGGTTCACAGGTTCAGGAGGGCGCCTCATGCTCCTCCTGATGCCCATATAAGTAGAATCCATGTTTTTATTTTTCCCAGCATGCACCTGAAATGTTCAAGATGGCGCTGCTCAGATCCGATACTATTGGCCTCCGAGCAGCAGTCCACAAACCAATGGGTGACGTCACGGATGTTACGTCCATTTCTTAGATACAGTCTATGGTTTCTTCCCATAGTTGGTCGGTCTGGTCTGAGTCTTGGAGACTTGTGTTGGCAGCTCTGACTCCAGTAGTTTGGATGTTTAGTTGATGTTGATGATGGATCTGCTGCCGGGTTTCATCCCTGCTCATGTTATGTTGCCACGCAGCTTTTCCAGCAGAAGCTTAGTAGATGCGATGGTTGAGGTCTCCTCCTACGAGCCATGTGGGAGCTCAGATGATTACTTCTACTGCCATAGTGAAGGCTGGAGGGGAGATGATGCTCTTATTATTCCCTCTTCTAACTGTTGCCATGATGTCGTGGCTCTGTTTGTATGGACGTAGTTTCTGAGCAGGTTTGTGTCTTTGGCGTGTGAAAGAAGTGGAAGGCTGGATGGATCCCGAATCATTGGTTAGGTCCAGGAATAAGACGTGTAGATCTCTTCCTTCCTTTTTATAGACTGGATTTGATGCTTGTGTTCTAAGGTCCACGGCTTTCTGTCCTAATGATTCAACAATAATAAACAATATCTAACCTTCAACATTCTGTCAGATTTGTCAGGATTGATCAATGTTTAACCCTCCTGTTGTCCTCGAGTCAAGGAAGGAAGGAAGGATGGAAGGGAGGAAAGAAAAGAAGAAAGGGAGGAAGGAAGGAAAGGAGGGAGGAAGGAAGGAGGAAAGAAAATAAGGAAGGGAGGAAGAAGGAAAGGAAGGAGGGAGGGAGGAAAGAGAGAGGAAGGCGGGGTCAATTTGACCCGGGAGGACGACAGGAAGGTAAAATCCTCCTTTTCTTATTTCTCTCTCTGCTCTTCATCTTTCTTTTGGGACAGTTTGCTCATATCATCAGCTGTCTGTGGGCTTTATTCTCAGATTGTCTTCCTGCTTCGTCTTCGGCACCTTAACCGACCCGCTGAAGGAATCCTTGTAGAAGGAAGTTCAGCCCTCTCTTTCTTCTTGTGATGAGCTCTGAGGTTTTCAGCTCTGCAGGGCCGGCCCAAGCCTCCATGGGGCCCTAAGCGGCCCTGATGCTCTGTCTTCCTGTTTCTTCACTTCGCTTCTCTTTGATTTCTTGCAGCCTTCTGGACTCAGGAGGGTTTGTTTCCTGAGTCTTTGGTCCCAAACCTTTCTGCCCTGCAGGAGTAGATCAGATTGATTTTCCCGCTTCTTCTCCGCTGTTCCTCAGAGATCATCCAGGATCTGACAGTGGTTCTGGATGTTGTTCTGGGTTCCTGGTTGTTGCTCGGCCAACGGGACTGTGGCTGGTTTCCTGCTGCTAGCTTCACTTTATGACCCGCTGCTGCAGCTGGTCGTCGTATTCACGCCAGCTTCGGTTACCGTGGGTTACGGTTGTTAATCGATGAATCGTCTTCTACTTAAAACTTTATATTTACATTCATAGTTATTATAGTTGTGTGGACGGTCCAATAGAACTGCAGCAGTAAAGCTGGTTAAACACAGATGTATTGATTGATTAATGATTGATCAGAAACTCTGTTATTAGTTATTTGAATATTTTCAGATTTTCTAATAAAACAAACATCTACGAATCGTCTCTGAGGTCTTAACAGATCGTTTCAGTGAATCAGCCGATGATCAATACTGAAGCTGATCGATACTGAAGCTGATCGATACTGAAGCTGATCGATACTGAAGCTGATCGATACTGAAGCTGATCAATACTGAAGCTGATCGATACTGAAGTTGATCGATACTGAAGATGATCGATACTGAAGCTGATCGATACTGAAGCTGATCGATACTGAAGCTGATCGATAGTGAAGCTGATCGATACTGAAGCTGATCGATACTGAAGATGATCGATAGTGAAGCTGATCGATACTGAAGTTGATCGATACTGAAGATGATCAATACTGAAGATGATCGATACTGAAGCTGATCGATACTGAAGCTGATCGATACTGAAGCTGATCAATAGTTGCAGCTCTGTTGGAAAGTTTGGTTCGAGGGTTTAGAGACGAGGAATCACTTCAGTAACGACCATCTGTTCTTTTAACGGAGAATCAAAGAGAAAACAATCTGTGTTGCTGGCTTCATATCAATCAGTGTGTGTGTGTGTGTGTGTGTGTGTGTGTGTGTGTGTGTGTGTGTGTGTGTGTGTGTGTGAGTGTGTGTGTGTGTGAGTGTGTGTGTGTGTGTGTGTGTGTGTATCAGTGTGTGTGTGTGTGTGTGTGTGTGTGTGTGTTTACTTGGCAGAGTCAGAAAGCACCACAGAAGAAGTTGTTGCCAAACTGTGTTAGTGGGAACATGTGAAATATATAAATATATAAATATATATTTATATATTTATATATTTACCATGTTTGATGATCAATAATCAATAACAGTTTATGATCATATTAAATTTACCTGCAGGCGGATCATCAGCTGCTTAATGAGCTTAATGACAAAAATAAGAGTTTATTTCACTTAATTATTATTTATTATAATAATAATAATAATAATAATAATAATAATAATAATAATAATAATAATAATAACAACAACGTGTTTACTCAGATGTTTGTGATGTTTGTGTTCAGATGAAACATTAAAATACAATAATTTATCATCACTTTGTTCGTCACGTGATCAGTGAGGGATCAGTGACGTAGGCCCCAGCCTGTCATGTGACCGTGTTCTCTGCTAACAACATGGCTGCTGAGGATCTGCCGTCTGAATTTGACGTCGTCATTCTGGGCACAGGTACGACCCCCGCGTGCTGTGATGACGTGTTCAGGTGTGGGTCGGTTACCGGGAGGTGTGTGTGTTCGGTCCGGCTGCTGCCCGGTGCCGAACCCCCCCCGGTCCCGGTGTAAAGCGGAGGGAGGCTGCGGTTAGCCTGCGCGTTAGCTCACGGCTAACGGACAATGCTTTCTGAATGACAGCGGCTAGCAGCTAACGGGCAAGCTAATGTGTTAGCTGCTGGAAACGTCACAGCTGCTGATGTTGATGTTAGCAGCTAAAGGGAGGGGTCACATGATGTGTGTGTGTGTGTGTGTGTGTGTGTGTGTGTGTGTGTGTGTGTGTGTGTGTGTGTGTGTGTGTGTGTGTGTGTGTGTGTGTGTGTGTGTGTGTGTGTGTGTGTGTGTGTATCTATGTCTCTGTGTGTGTTAGTGTGTGTGTGTGTGTGTGTGTGTGTGTGTGTGTGTCAGTGTGTGTGTGTGTGAACAGATCAGTCATCCTCTTCCTCATGATTTATTGATTATTGATTATTGATTGTGTGTGCAGGTCTTGCTGAGTCAGTGGTGGCAGCAGCTTGCTCCAGAGTGGGACAGAGAGTTCTGCACCTGGACAGGTGAGTCCCGATCATCAATAACTCCCAGCTGATCAGTGATCAATACATACTCAATACTGACAGCTGTGTGTGTGTGTGTGTGTGTGTGTGTGTGTGTGTGTGTGTGTGTGTGTGTGTGTGTGTGTGTTCAGGAGAAGTTATTATGCAGCGAACTGGGCCAGCTTCACCTTTAACGGCCTGCTCACCTGGATACAGCAACGTAATGTGAGTATAATGCTGCCTTCTGATTGGCTGCTGGAGTCCAATCAGAAGATCAATATAGTCTAACAAAACGCAATTTATATTCTGTATGTATGTGTGTGTGTGTGTGTGTGTATATATGTGTGTGTGTGTGTGTGTGTATATATGTGTGTGTGTTTGTGTGTCGGTAGGAGGAGCCTCAGCCAGAGGAGGTCCAGGATTGGTCGAGCCTATTGGAGGAAGGGGAGGAGCTGATCTGTCTGTCCAACTCAGACTCCGCCTCCATCACCAACCTGCAGGTGTTCTGTTTCACCAGGTAAGCTCACCTGTCCGCCTGTGATGTCATCGCCCCCCCCGACCCGTTCGCGGCAGTCTCCCACATATTGATAACGTCTCCATGACGCCCACAAATTAGAGCAAGAGCGCGGACTAGAGTGACAGCGCGTGTGTTTGTGTGACTATAAATGCAGCGCTGTGTTGCCGCTTATTAGATCGATCGATTCATCCCCAACTTCTCTCAGATTAGGGAACCACTCAATGCTCCTCGGGTCAGCAGCATTCTGAGCCTCCCAAACTTCAATGCTCCTGTTGTGGTGTTTACCGAGTCCAGTGAGATCGGACTTGGTCCTGGTCCAGGAATCAGACCACTGAACTGAGGGAATCCTCTTTTTGCTTGGCTGCGGTGTCGGCCGTAGAAAAGTGGAGGACCATGCCTCTCTTCTGTGTGTGTTTAAAACGTCCGAACCCAGGAGCTGAGCATCAGGCTTCTCCTGAACCACAACAGATGATCAGCCAACTGAACTCGCCTGGTCTACTATCATCACCAGGAGAAACCCGGGCTGAACACTTCATTCTATGATCCTTCATCACGTTGTCACAAACCTGCACTAAACCATCGATCAACCTTTCATACCTGCAGCTTCATGAGCCTCTCTGGTCAGACTGCAGCAGCTGGTCTACAGGCCGAAGCTGAGACAACATGTTCAGAGCAGTTACGTGTCTCATCGATACAACCCAACCCAGCAAACTCTGGTTCAGTCTATGCTTCCTGATGGGTGGAACGGTTTCCTCTCAGAACCGCCACAGCAGAAGCCATCGCTCACATCCTGGCTTCATTCTCTCTGATCGTGGTTTGTCTCATCCGTCCAAACACTGTGACCCTAACCCAAACCTGCAACGTGGGACAGAAGTTCACATCTGCTCATCAAACCAACCTCCCAGAGAGAAAACGATGATTGCGTCCTACTTGGGAGATCAGCACAAACATCGGGACGAATACCTCCCACTATAAACTCAGACTTCCTGTTTCACTAAACTTTAAACTTTGGTCCTGACACATTTAAAACATTAAGTTATTAATTAATTCAGTTTTTAATGTTTTTGTCAGTGAGGAAGACGAAGAGGAGGAAGCGCCAAACACCACAGAAGAAGAAAAGGGTGGAGGAGCTGATGAAGAAGAAACTGTTAAAGAAACACCAGAAGAAGAATCTGCAGGTTTGAGTCATTCTCTGATTTATTTATATTTATATTTATGAGTCATAAATACTGAAACATGTTGACATAACGGTGACATCATCAGTGACATCACTATTTTAAATAACGTGTCGTGTTTCCTTCAGTTTCAAAAGAAGAAGAATCAGAGCGAGGACAGGAAGCAGCAGACACACAGGATGGAGGAGGAGAAGAAGAACAGGTGAGAGGATCAATAACAGGAAACTGATCACAGGTGCATGATGGGTAACCTGGATGACAGATGTTTCGTCCAATCACAGGCCGCCCAGACGGAGGGGGCGGAGCCAGACACAGGTGAACCATGCCCCTTGGCTGCTCCCGTCCAATCAGAGCCAACCAAGAAGAAGATCAGCTACGCTCAGCTGGTGAAGGAAGGACGGAGGTTCAACATCGACCTCGTCTCCAAGGTAACCACTCATCTACATTCACTGACCGTCCACATTACTATCTACAGCCTCAGGGGTCAGAGGTCAGACTGGTTGGAGAAGGTTTGCATGTTTACACCATAGACTGTATATTAGAAATGGACGTAACATCCGTGACGTCACCCATTGGTTTGTGGACTGCTGCTCGGAGGCCAATAGTATCGGATCTGAGCAGCGCCATCTTGAACATTTCAGGTGCATGCTGGGAAAAATAAAAACAGGGATTCTACTTATATGGGCATCAGGAGGAGCATGAGGCGCCCTCCTGAACCTGTGAACCAATCAACCTGTCAATCACCACGTAGCCACGCCCTAATGCATACCCTGCTTTATTGTCACATATAAAATCAGGGAGGCCAAAATGTCCCAAATGAACATCATACTGCATTGAAGAAGGCTTTAAACTAGCGATTGAGACCATAAACACATTTTGAAAACGTTTACTGAGGTTAGAAATCAAGTGAGAAGTTGGTGAATTCTCCATTGACTTGTATAGAGACGGAAGTCCTTTTGACACCAAAACGGTCGCCCCCTGGTGGCCTTTTGATAGAATGCAGTTTTAAGTTACTTCCTGGTTGGCCTCATTGCAGAGGACCAGAGCTCCCCGCCTGGTTTACACGTAGCCGCGATCTGTCACTGAACCATTATTCCTGAAAACAAAAGATTTGAGAGAAAGTTACAACCTCACAGTATAAGACAGGAAATGCATCGGTCAGGTGTGAGACGTTTGTTAGGCTTTATGCAGCGTAGTTATAATAAAACCTACGATGAACGAAGCTAACCAAAGCACCTGGTTCTTCTCTCCAGCTGATGTATTCTCGCGGCTCATTGGTCGATCTGCTCATCAAATCAAATGTCAGTCGCTACGCAGAGTTCAAGAACATCACCCGGATACTGACCTATCGCCATGGCAACGTAGAACAGGTACGTACACCTGTCTGTCTTTAACCTGTCTCTCTCTAACTGTCTGTCTCTCTACCTGTCTGTCTTTAACCTGTCTCTCTCTCTAACCTGTCTCTCTACCTGTCTGTCTGTCTCTCTACCTGTCTGTCTCTAACCTGTCTGTCTCTCTACCTTTCTGTCTTTAACCTGTCTGTCTCTCTAACCTGTCTGTCTCTCTACCTGTCTGTCTCTCTAACCTGTCTCTCTCTCTACCTGTCTGTCTCTAACCTGTCTCCCTCTCTACCTGTCTGTCTCTAACATGTCTGTCTCTCTACCTGTCTCCCTCTCTACCTGTCTGTCTCTCTACCTGTCTGTCTCTAACCTGTCTGTCTCTCTCTACCTGTCTGTCTCTAACCTGTCTGTCTCTCTACCTGTCTGTCTCTCTACCTGTCTCTCTCTCTACCTGTCTGTCTCTCTACCTTTCTGTCTTTAACCTGTCTGTCTCTCTAACCTGTCTGTCTCTCTACCTGTCTGTCTCTCTAACCTGTCTGTCTCTCTACCTGTCTGTCTCTAACCTGTCTCCCTCTCTACCTGTGTGTCTCTAACCTGTCTGTCTCTCTACCTGTCTCCCTCTCTACCTGTCTGTCTCTCTACCTGTCTGTCTCTAACCTGTCTGTCTCTCTACCTGTCTCTCTCTCTACCTGTCTCTCTCTCTACCTGTCTCTCTCTCTACCTGTCTCCCTCTCTACCTGTCTCTCTCTCTACCTGTCTGTCTCTCTACCTTTCTGTCTTTAACCTGTCTGTCTCTCTACCTGTCTGTCTCTCTACCTGTCTGTTTCTCTACCTGTCTGTCTCTAACCTGTCTGTCTCTCTCACCTGTCTGTCTCTAACCTGTCTGTCTCTACCTGTCTGTCTCTCTCTACCTGTCTGTCTCTAACCTGTCTGTCTCTACCTGTCTGTCTCTCTACCTCACTCTCTCTCTACCTGTCTGTCTCTCTACTTGTCTGTCTCTCTACCTGTCTGTCTCTAACCTGTCTCTCTCTACCTGTCTGTCTCTCTACCTGTCTCTCTCTCTACCTGTCTGTCTCTCAGGTGCCCTGCAGCAGAGCAGACGTCTTCGCCAGTCGTCAGCTGACTGTGGTGGAAAAGAGGAAGTTGATGCGTTTCTTGACTTCCTGTGCGGAGGAGACGGAGGAGCAGCAGGGTGAGATTACATCACCTGCTGACACCTCAGTGTATTATGGGTAATGTAGTCCTCTACTTAACTCTACTCCCCCCCCCCACCCTCCCCACAGCCTACAACGGTCGGCCATATTTGGAGTTCCTGAGTGACCAGCAGCTCGGAGACAACCTCCAGCACTTCCTGTTTCACTCCATCGCCATGGCGACAGAAGACACTCCCACAGAGGCGGGCCTCGCCTCCACACGTCACTTCCTGCGCTGCCTCGGTCGCTACGGCAACACGCCCTTCCTGTTTCCTGTCTATGGCCTCGGAGAGATTCCCCAGTGCTTCTGTAGGTGAGGATCTGTCTCACCCTCAGAGGGTTTATAGTAGTAATAGTATTAGTACTATTAGTACTACTATCAGTACTACTATTAGTACTACTGTTACTACTATCAGTATCAGTACTTTAGTAGTAACAGTAGTACTCATACTAATAGTACTATTAGTACTACTATCAGTACTACTATCAGTACTTTAGTAGTAACAGTAGTACTCCATCAGTGCATCTGATGGTCTTCAGGTCGTCATGCCGACGGCTGCTGGCTCTTCAGATTAGCTGATGAATATTAATGAGGA
>NC_084983.1:29711089-29861089 GCF_963691925.1 Scomber scombrus | reverse complement strand
TCTTAAAGTTATGTTTAAAAGCTTCAGAGGTCAGAGGTCACGGCGTCCTGCAGCCCAGAGAGAAGAAGAAGAGACAGAAAGTCACGAAAAGAGACGAGTCAAAGAAATAAAGAGAAAATCCTCCAATATGCACACACACACACACACACACACACACACACACACACACACACACACACACACACACACACACACACTCCTTCCTAATTAGGTGTGAGTTAAATATTGAAATATTGAATTAAGTTTGGTCAGAGAATTATGATGTTTCATCTTCAGCTGTGTGTCTGTGTGTGTGTGTGTGTGTGTGTCTGTGTGTGTGTGTGTGTGTGTGTGTGTGTGTGTGTGTGTGTGTGTGTGTGTGTGTGTGTGTAGCCTGCAGTGTTCAGTAATAAGATGAATCTAATCTGCTTTAACACTCTGTGAAGGTTTTTCATTAAAGACTTTTTGGGTTGAACTCTGTCTGTCTGTCTCTGTTTCAGGTTTCCATGGTAACGGTTCCTCCAATAGAAGCGGGCTCTCCGGTGGTGAAGATGGTGGAGCTCTGTCCGTCCACGATGACCTGCATGCCGGGAACATGTGAGACCTTTTCATCATCTCATCACTGATTCTGTTTCTGACACTAAACTGAACATCTGGGACAGTTTATACAGTTTATACAGTTTATACTCACTGGATCATTGCAGCAGTAACACGCCATCACTATCAGAGGCAGCACAGCATCATACTGACTGTTATAATCAGATCAGACCTCTCTGCATGTTTAAGTCTTATTTACTGGTTTTCTGCTTTATTTGATCTGTTTCTGCTCATTTCAAACTTCTTAAAGAGGAACAAAGATCACATTACTGTACTGTCATTAAAGGACATGTATATTATATGCTTATTATTTTGGTTCTGATGCTGCAGTGACGATCAATGAAGAGATAATCAATAGTTTCTTTTAAAGCAGATTTAAACATGAATAAAACGAGTCCAGCAGTCAGTAGTTTTAATGTTAGCGCCCCCTGCTGCTGGTACTGTCTGCTACCATGGAGACCACTCTGTCTGTTACCGTGGAGACCACCCTGTCCGTTACCATGAATACTACCCTGTCTGTTACCGTGGAGACCACCCTGTCCGTTACCATGAATACTACCCTGTCTGTTACCGTGAAGACAACCCTGTCCGTTACTGTGGAGACTACCCTGTCTGTTACCGTGGAGACGACCATGTCTGTTACCGTGGAGACCACCCTGTCCGTTACCGTGGAGATGGCCGACACATTTTTAATGGGATGTTTTTTCTCTCTGTAGATTTGGTTCATCTCACCTGTCAGTCAGTTGGCTCCGCCTACGAGGACCTGTCGCCCCTGGTTACCAGGATGTTCTGCACTCCGGAGTCACATGACCAAGGTAACACACACACACCTTTTCCTGTCTGTAAACTGTTTCCATGGCAACAGAGGCCTTTAAAGCTGTTTTCATTATTGATCGCGTCCTGGATCAGCTGATCTGTTTCCTGTTTCCTGTTTCCTGTGTGCAGGGCGTCCGTCTGTCCTCTGGTGTCTCTACTTCAACATGGCCGACGGCGCCGCTGTGGAGGTCAAAGGTCACGACCTGCCGTCCAACGTCTACGTTTGTTCAGGACCCGACGCCGAGCTGGGCCACGAACGCACCATCACACAGGTACTAATACTACTGTTATATATATAAGATTTGTTGCCATGACAACTGAAACAAAACTTTTGGTATTGTTAAAATAACAATAATAAATATTAATATTAATATTTAAAGTGAGTTGAAACTAACTCGTAGCTTCCTGTCTGCAGGCTGAGTCCATCTTCAGTCTGATCCTCCCTGAGGAGGAGTTCTGTCCTCCTGCTCCCAACCCTGAAGACATCATCTATGATGGAGAGAACACCTCCTCCTCAGCCGGGGGGGAGGGAGGGGAGGAGGAGCTGAAGGAGGAGGAGGGAGGGGAGGAGGTGCAGGAGGAGAAGGAGGTGCAGGAGGAGAAGGAGGTGCAGGAGGAGCAGGTGCAGGAGGACAAGGAGGAGAAGGAGGTGCAGGAGAAGGAGGAGGAGGAGAAGGAGGTGCAGGAGAAGGAGGTGCAGGAGGTTCTTCAGACTGAGGAGTAACAAACTAAAGTGTCTAAATACAAACGCCAAACCCTCCTGCAGTGCATTGTGGGTAACAGTTGCCTTCAGTTTATTTTATTTTTTTATGTTTATTTAAACGTTTAAATATGAAATCATTAAAAGCTTCAACATGAAAACTGTTTCCTCTGTTCAATAAACTGTTGATCACACGTAGATTATAGATTATAGATCATAGATCATAGATCATAGATTATAGGTTATAGATTATAGATTATAGATCATAGATTATAGATCATAGATTATAGATCATAGGTTATAGATTATAGATCATAGATTATAGATCATAGATTATAGATCATAGATTATAGATCATAGATTATAGATCATAGATTATAGGTTATAGATTATAGATCATAGATTATAGATTATAGATTATAGATCATAGATTATAGATCATAGATTATAGATCATAGGTTATAGATTATAGATCATAGATTATAGATCATAGATTATAGATCATAGATTATAGATCATAGATTATAGGTTATAGATTATAGATCATAGATTATAGATCATAGGTTATAGATTATAGATCATAGATTATAGATCATAGATTATAGGTTATAGATTATAGATTATAGATCATAGATTATAGATCATAGGTTATAGATCATAGATTATAGATTACAGAGTTGGAGGTTCTGACTCTCTTCCCGACCGCTTCACATGTAGAGTCCAACAGAACAACATCAACCACAGAAAGCAGAGGGGAGGTTCTGAGGTCCCCAAACTGGACTCTCTCCTCCCCCCGGCTGCCTCACGTCACCACTGTGATCATGTGATGATGAGATAAGATCATGTGATCATGAGATCACGTGATCATGAGATCACGTGATCATGAGATCACGTGGTCATGTGATCATGAGATCATGTGATCATGCTCCACACAGAAGAAAAGATTCATATCTGAATGACGGCTTTAAACCATCAGAATAAACTTCCATATTAAAGATTTATAAATAAAAAAACAAAATTGAGAAATATATAATAATAATAGATGATGAGTTATTAGTGATCAGTGATCAATCACATGTAATCAATCTGAGTTAAGCTACTGTTAAATAAACAATGATTATAATCAGCCTGAATGTAAGTTTTCAGTTGAGTTTTAATCTAGATTAAACTGATGAGACACCACAGAGACCTAACACATTAACACATTAACACGTTAATAACATATTAACATGTTATTCATGTTATTAACATATTATTAACGTGTCAGGTTATAACCGGAGCTGTTTCCTGGACTCATCTGCAGGACGTTGAAACTCGTCCCGCTCATTTTTGTTTTGGTCGTCCTGTCGGTGATTAAAGATCACGGTTATAAAATATGACTCAGACTTATTCAGATCTGAATGTGTGTCTGCAGCCGGCAGCATTTGGCTCAGCAGCACCTGAAGTATTGTTCGGGGCTATTTATCTTCCTCAATACAGACGGTGTGTAGGTGCATAAATACCCACCGCTGGTACACACATGAAGACTAGGGGTTAGGAGCAGTCAGCAGGGGGCGCTCTTATCACTCATCATGTGGTTGTGTGCTGTGTGACTCAGGCTGCCTTGGTTTGCTTATTGGATGAGTTAATGTCTTTAACTTCAGCTGTGTAACATATCTGATAGAGTTAGATATGATATATACTGAGCATAGTAATACGTTGGTCTCTGAGGTTTTAAAAGACAAGCTTTAGTACTTTAGCTCAGTTTAGAGGCAGATCTGGTGGATTTGGCTTCATGTTGGTCAAAAACTGATCAGGTGCCAAGAAAAGCAGAGCTAAGGGACACTGGGAGGACTGGCTGTGGGAGGTGGTTCAGGCTCCAGTGGATCCATCAGTTTCAGTTTTAAGGTGAGACTTTGACCTTTGACCCGTATATGCAGTTAGAGGAAGAAAAGGCAAAAATAGAGAAAGAGACTAAAGTTTGAGTTGGAGCATGAGAGGATGAGAGTTGAGGCGAGGTTGCAGGTTGAGCTATTAAGATTGATGCTGATAAAAGAAGCTAAAGCACAGGAATATTTGACTAGTGGTGGTTTGGACATTTGTGAAAGCTTGTGTCTTCTGTCAAAGTTTGATGATAAAGACTCAGACACATTTTTTTCATTGTTTGAGCGGGAGGCAGACGATAGAGGACGGCCAGATAGTCATAACACTTTAATGTTGAGAGTTAGTTCTACTGAAAGTGATTATGCTGCAGTTAAAGGTGAAGTTCTGAAAGCATGTGAACTGGTTCCTGAAGCAAACAGGCAGAGATTTCAGAACTGGAAGAAAGGAGACAAGCTAACACATGTTGAATTTGTGCAGGATATTTTGGCCCACTGCCTCTCGGTTGGACAGTTATGAGGATCACTGACTCTCTGACTGCTCACCTTGCTTCATGTATAAATGAAAGGAAGGTAAAGACAGATCTACAGCTGCAGTTCTCAGTGATGAATGTTTTAACATACTGGTGGTTCAGGTTCTGGTCGGGCTCACAGAGAGCAGAGATGATTTTAGGGGTTAGGCCCAGTAAGCCTCTGTTAGTGGATCATGTTCTGGCACTGGACTTTCTAAGATTACTGAAAAATACAAACACATTGGATAAGAATACTTGGCAGGCTTCAGATGCCTGGATCATATTCTGTTTAGGTTTCCTCTGGGCTAATACCTGACACGCCAACAGTACTATATATACTGTTTACTGTGACTTCCCTCATGCATGAAGCTTAATGATCCAGGCCTGTGTTAAACGTGCATTAAGAAAGAACTCCTGATTCACTTCATCTCCAACATCATCACAGTAACACCTACACTCAGCCTCTAGGGGTCGCCCAACAGCCAGCTCATCTGTCAGTGAGGCTTGTTCTGGGACAAGTGGGAGGGTTGATCCAGCCAGGATTTATCATTCATGTAAGAACAAGGGAACCTGGGAAGGGGAATGTCCAATCAGTAAAGCAGGACAGAAATCAGCTGATTCCAGTGTGTCTGTCTTCTGCACTAAGTGTTGAGGTGTCTGAGTCTGATCTTCCTGTAAAGAGGCTTCACCTGAAAGTGTTAATGGTTTTGGGTCCTTGGATGGGAAACACAAGACCCCTGTTAAGATTTCAGGAGACACAATCTTAATCTTAGAGGCTACTGAGTCTTATTGAGGAGAGCAGTACTGGTACTAGTGGTGAAGCTCCTGTACTTGGTGTTGGGTTGGTTCCTCTGTTGGTTCCTCTGTTGGTTCCTCTGTTGGCTCCTCTGTTGGTTCCTCTGTTGGTTCCTCTGTAGGTTCCTCTGTTGGCTCCTCTGTTGGCTCCTCTGTTGGTTCCTCTGTTGGTTCCTGTGTTGGCTCCTCTGTTGGCTCCTCTGTTGGCTCCTTTGTTGGTTCCTCTGTTGGCTCCTTTGTTGGTTCCTCTGTTGGTTCCTCTGTTGGCTCCTCTGTTGGCTCCTCTGTTGGTTCCTCTGTTGGTTCCTCTGTTGGCTCCTCTGTTGGTTCCTCTGTTGGTTCCTCTGTTGGTTCCTCTGTTGGCTCCTCTGTTGGTTCCTCTGTTGGTTCCTGTGTTGGTTCCTCTGTTGGTACCTCTGTTGGTTCCTCTGTTGGCTCCTCTGTTGGTTCCTCTGTTGGCTCCTCTGTAGGTTCCTCTGTTGGTTCCTCGGTTGGTTCCTCTGTTGGTTCCTCTGTTGGTTCCTCTGTTGGCTCCTCGGTTGGTTCCTCTGTTGGTTCCTCGGTTGGTTCCTCTGTTGGCTCCTCTGTCGGTTCCTCTGTTGGTTCCTCTGTTGGCTCCTCTGTTGGTTCCTCTGTTGGTTCCTCTGTTGGTTCCTCTGTTGGTTCCTCTGTTGGCTCCTCTGTCGGTTCCTCTGTTGGTTCCTCTGTTGGCTCCTCTGTTGGTTCCTCTGTTGGTTCCTCTGATGGTTCCTGTGTTGGTTCCTCTGATGGTTCCTCTGTTGGTTCCTCTGTTGGTTCCTCTGTTGGTTCCTCTGTTGGCTCCTCTGTCGGTTCCTCTGTTGGTTCCTCTGTTGGTTCCTCTGCTGGTTCCTCTGTTGGTTCCAGTGTTGGTTCCTCTGTTGGTTCCTCTGTTGGTTCCTCTGTTGGTTCCTCTGCTGGTTCCTCTGTTGGTTCCTCTGTTGGTTCCTCTGTTGGTTCCTGTGCATCATTTTCATTTCTTCTCTGATCTGGGTTGTTGAGGTTGATATGCGTGTACGTCCCCAACTGCCAATCCAAGGCAAAGACATTATTCTGGGGAACTTGGCTGGTGTAAGGTTCTGTGGTCCACTACTAGTTTAAGCTTCATTACACATTAACAGTGAATATATTCAGTTTATGGTTTATGAAGAATTGAAAGGAAAGAGTGAGACAACCAACCCGTTCTGACCTGGTTAAAAACATTTCTCTTTTTTATGATCGAGTCTTTTTAAGCACTTTACATTTTCATCTTTCATTTGCACTGTTTGTCCTTTTAAATCATTATCTTATGCTGCACTCTCATATTGTAGGCTTTATTTTAGTCTAGCTATTTATTTTCTTTATTTTTATTATAATTCTTTTGTTTATTTAGTGTTTAGTTTTATTTTTTTATTTTTTTTAATTGTATGTTTTTATTCTTACTGTTAAGTTTGTTTTTATATAAAGCGCATTAAGTTTCCCCTGGGTATGAAATGTGCTGTATAAATAAATAAAGGCTATACTCACATAATGGAGCTTTGTTCTGTTATAACGTTAAAAAAAACAACCAAATCACAACGTACATTATTCACTGATTCTGTTGTTAGCTGAGCAGTATTCTCCTTATTTATCAATACTTTTACTGTAATACTGCAGTACTTTTACTGTAATACTGCATACTACATCACTATAATACTGCAGTACTTTTACTGTAATACTGCATACTACATCACTATAATACTGCAGTACTTTTACTGTAATACTGCATACTACATCACTATAATACTGCAGTACTTTTACTGTAATACTGCATACTACATCACTATAATACTGCAGTACTTTTACTGTAATACTGCATACTACATCACTATAATACTGCAGTACTTTTACTGTAATACTGCATACTACATCACTATAATACTGCAGTACTTTTACTGTAATACTGCATACTACATCACTATAATACTGCAGTACTTTTACTGTAATACTGCATACTACATCGCTCATAATACTGCAGTACTTTACTGTAATACTGCATACTACATCACTATAATACTGCAGTACTTTACTGTAATACTGCATACTACATCACTGTAATACTGCAGTACTTTTACTGTAATACTGCATACTACATCGCTCATAATACTGCAGTACTTTACTGTAATACTGCATACTACATCACTATAATACTGCAGTACTTTTACTGTAATACTGCATACTACATCACTCATAATACTGCAGTACTTTTACTGTAATACTGCATACTACATCACTATAATACTGCAGTACTTTACTGTAATACTGCATACTACATCACTATAATACTGCAGTACTTTTACTGTAATACTGCATACTACATCACTCATAATACTGCAGTACTTTTACTGTAATACTGCATACTACATCACTATAATACTGCAGTACTTTTACTGTAATACTGCATACTACATCACTGTAATACTGCAGTACTTTTACTGTAATACTGCATACTACATCACTATAATACTGCAGTACTTTACTGTAATACTGCATACTACATCACTGTAATACTGCAGTACTTTTACTGTAATACTGCATACTACATCACTGTAATACTGCAGTACTTTTACTGTAATACTGCATACTACATCGCTCATAATACTGCAGTACTTCTTGTAATGGAGTATTTGTACATTAGTGTATTAGTAGTTTTACTTCAGTAAAGTATCAGAGTACTTCTTCCAGTACTGTTAGTAGTAATAATATGATGCTAACAGCCTGATGAATGTTTTTAGTTCAGAGTCACTTTGAGTTTGTTTCTGATCAGATTAAATCCAAACCTGAACTCAGGATCTAGAAACTAGTTGAACTGTTGTTGCTTTTAGATTGAACTTCCTCACAGACAGAAGTGTGTTTTTATCTCTCTGCTCATTTCCTGTTAGTGACATCCTGCTTTTAAACTTTCACTTTTGTACTTTTCACTGTGACGCAGATATTTTCTCCGTGTGAAGCTTGGGTAAGTGACAGTTTTCAGTTATTTTACAGTAAAAAGTGTAAAAAGCAGAAAGTGAATCTGCTGTTAACCAACTTCTTGTTGGAGTTAGGGTTTTGGTCCAAGAGGCTTTTTTATGCATCCTCACATGTTACAGTTGTGTACCGAATTCATACACATATGTTCGTTTTGTTCCATCTAGAGGGAGGGGCTACATTTTTTAGCCTTAGAGACATTTTGCGATGCTCATTTCTGCAAACCATAAAGTATGAAATTGTTCACCAGATGTGGCATGTGTACGAGTTTTCATGAGTTTTGGGGCACGTTTAGGCCAGATATACATTTGTTTTGGAAGAAGAAGAAAAATAATTCCTACATATTCAATAGGGCCTTCGCACTGTTTAGTGCTCGGGCCCTAATGAATAATAATCAGGGCTTAATGTGAAGTAAAATAAAGACAAACAAATTAATTAGTTGCAATTCAGATGATCTTCTGTTTGTATAATAAGAACGAAGCATTTCTGAGAAGAATAGTGGAAACCCCACACCTCTGCACTGTCCGTTACAGACATGATCTGTGGTTTGTGTTCTCACAGAGACGGCAGCAGCTACGTGCTGTTAAACCAGAGACAGCAGGAGCTATGTACTGTTAAACCAGAGACAGCAGGAACTACGTGCTCAGGATGTTAAACCACAGTATAAGTCAGACAGTATAGTTTCAATAACAAGAAGACAAGATAGAGGAACTAACTCACAACGTGCAGTTGTATAGATGACCAAATAAGGAGCTGTGTTTACTGTGCTGTGTGACAGGTTCAGGTTCAGGTTCATTTCACTTTATTAGTACCTGTAGGTATATTTGCTTTGCAGTGAGAGAAGACAGACATCCATCTGAACATATTTTACAAACAGCACAGACAATAGAATTAATATCCTAAAATACAGGTAAAAAGAAATGAATAAATAAGAATGGCCTCTTTTGCAATATATAGTAACAGTAACCCATCCATCCATCTATCTGAATTGTTGTATCCTGTTGTACTGAAAACTAGAGAAAGTCAAATTTACAAATTTATAAGAAGGAAAACTATGGACAATATATAAACATAGCACAAAAAGCAAGGTAATGTGTGTTTGTAGAGTATTTCTTTGCTGTAACAAAGCTTGGTAATAAATGTTTATTTCCCTTTTAAATGGAGCCACATTAGTAAGGAACATGCATTAGTGTGATGAGCAGCAGAGCTGAGTAGAGAGTCAGTGATGCAGGAACCTGAAGCTGTTCACCTGTTCCACCTCAGCTCCTTTCATGTAGACACACTCATGTGTCTTCACCTCCCGTCTCCTAAAATCTATCAGCTGATTGGTTTTGCTGATGTTGAGCAGCAGCCTGTCAGATGTTTGTCTCCTGGCTATTTGTAATGGATGATGGTGGTGTGGTCCCTCCTCCAGCTGGCAGTAGAAGGCACATTTGATGTTTGTAGACTTTGACAGTGAAGTGATGATGAAGTGACAGCAGCCTCACATCAGATGGACTGATGAAGGAGAATCAGCAGCATCTTCTCTCTCTGTGTTTCCTCCACAGCTGAAGCTCCAAAGTCTCTGTGACTGGATGTGAACTGAGCAGCTGAACATCTTCCATGTTGTAGTGAGTGAGTGCAGCTCTCCCAGCAGCTGTTTCTCTGCTATGGATCAGTGTGAGGACAGAGAGGAGGGAGTCCCTCCCTCTAAAAGCTCTCTGTGTGGGGAACATGACAGCCAGACCAAAGCTCAGAGGTGAGATGAGGATCTCTAACTGTCCATCACTGTTCTCCACTCACATCACTCCACCATCATTATTCACACTCACTGTCACATCTGACACTCAACTACTGAATAATAAGTCACAATAACTCAGAATGAACTACTAACTTTGTGAGTTAACAAAGAGCTCAACCACTGATTAGTCAACTAATCAACTAAGATGAGACAGCATCTTTCATCAGATGACATTTTGATGAACAGGAGAACGTTTCTCATCCACTGTCTTCTTACTGATTTTCATTCTGCTTCTAAAACTTCAGCTGCTGACAGTCTGCTCAACATTCATCTTTTTAAACTCTTTGATTTGTTGTTTGTTTGTATCAGGATGCAGCAGCAGAGAGCAGACTCTCCTGAACCCAGCTGTGTGTCCATGAAGACTGACGACTCTATGGATCAACCTCCTGTTAAGTTTAAAGATGGACAACCTGCTGATGGAAGGTAAGAATTTAAAAGTGAAGTTTAGTATGTGACTCTCCTGAGAAGAGGAATCAATATTTACTTATTTTTACTTATTTAATCTTTATTTAAATCTTGACCCTCATTTTCAGTGATGTGGAGAACATAGAGAACAGAGCAGCTGGGGATCATAGTTTTAAATTGGTCTCCATGGTAATGATGGTGTTGAGTTTGAGTGTCTGTTGTAAATGATGATGCAGCAGAGTAAATGATAATAATCTTAGAGCAAGATGTTTCCATGTTAGTGTTTCTCACACAGGCTAAAGGACAGTGCTCACTGATACCAAGGCTGGAAACACCAGAAGCTGTTATATTTTCATTCCTGTTGCACAAATGTAGGTCTATTGAGTTGATTTTGAGGAATCCTTCTAGTTAGGTCTAGTTGGCTCATTAATTATCTGTCAGATTCAGATTATTACACATTTATTTAAACAATCTGAATCAGGATCAGTCTGATCTGAGAATTGTCAAGTGATCCAATTTAAATGGTTGCATATGTTTCTCATATTTAGATGCATCAGCCCCAAACCTTGTCTTGACTTGAAAACATGAGGATTGAAACAGTCATTGCTGGAGTCATCGTAGGGATAAGTAGAGTTAGTTATAGAGTTTGATTTTATACTTGTTTGGAATTAGGTTTATAGGTTTTAAATGTTCTGGTCTGCACTTGTTATAGGATTTAGACCGGTGTTGTTTATGAGGACCATTAGTGATAAGAACAGAGATACTGAAGACAGGAGCAGAGACTGAGAGTGGGAGATCGAGACTATTTTGGTTTCAACACCGTCAAGCAGTGAATGCTTTGCAGGAGCAAAGTGTGAGTTCAACGTTCATGGATAGTCATAGTTCATAGCAGTCGATCATGTATAATAAATGATCCCATTCACATCAGGAAATGATTGAAAGTTAATATCAGGATCTGTTTGGATCAGCTGGGAAATGGACAGAAGATTAATAAAAAAAGTCCCATACACAGCACTCGCAAGAGGGCACCAAGCAAGCTACAGAAGCAACAAATGAGCAATACCCCTCCCGAGAGGGGGGGAGGATAAGAGACTCAACGGGACAGATTCAACGGTTTTGGTCAGGACAGGAACTAGGACACAGAGAAGGCTTACACAAACCACCATAACTGGGAAGGTACCAGAGGTTAAGTGCTCCTGCGGTAAGATCTGCAAGAACTTAAGGGGCCTCAAAATACACCAGGCCAAGACCAAGTTCCCACAGCAAGCTCAGCTGTTTTTCATCAGTTTGAGCCTGTTTCTCTCTCTACACTCACTGAAATCGTGGAACACTTACGTCCTGCTAACTGCCCATCCGACAGCATCCCATCCCGTTTGTTTAAAGAGGTTTTCTGCTCAGTTGAGTCTTTTATCTTGTTTTTTATAAATCAGTGTCTCAGCTCTGGATGTGTTCCATCCTCCTTCAAACATGCCACGGTCCAGCCTCTTTTGAAAAAGAAAAATCTGGATCCCTCGGTTTTGTCCAATTTTAGGCCAATTTCCAAACTCCCTTTTATTTCCAAGATTTTAGAGAAAGTCGTTTTTTACCAACTCCAAGACTTTTTAAAAAGGGCCAATGTTTGTGAATTGTTTCAGTCTGGTTTTAAGCCTCTCCACAGCACTGAAACTGCTCTGTTAAAAGTTTTAAATGATCTTCTGTTAAACCTTGATTCTGGTAACTGTGCCTTTTTATTTCTTCTTGACCTGACAGCGGCGTTTGACACAGTGGATCATACAATTCTTCTGTCACGCCTTGAACACTGTGTAGGCATCAAAGGCACTGCTTTGAGTTGGTTTAAATCGTACCTCTCTGATAGATCCTTCTCTGTGCACATGGGCCAGTTTTCCTCCACAGTGGCCCCTCTGACCTGCGGGGTCCCCCAGGGGTCAGTTCTGGGCCCTCTACTGTTCTCCCTTTATATGTTACCCCTAGGGTCGAATTTTAGGAAGTATGGTATTCCTTTTCACTGTTTTGCTGATGATGTGCAGGTATATCTGCCGTTAAAGGTCCCTACCAAAGATTCTCTTCATGCTGTGCATAACTGCATGAGGGACATTAAAACATGGATGGACTTAAACTTCTTAAAATTAAATGAGAACAAAACAGAGGTTGTCCTGTTCGGTCGCCCTGACCTGGTTCAGATCCTTGCCAGCTCCCTTGGCCCACTAGCACCTTACATGGGATCCCACGCCAGGAATCTTGGCGTTATTGTTGATGGTGCTTTTAAATTAGATAAACAGGTCAGCTCAGTGGTCAAGTCTAGCTTTTTTCAGCTGAGGCTTCTAGCCAAAGTTAAATCATATTTAAGCCAGAAAGACCTTGAAAAAGTCATCCATGCTTTTATTACATCTCGCTTAGACTACTGCAACTCCTTGTATGTCGGCATTGACCAGTCAGAGCTTCACCGCCTGCAGCTGGTTCAAAACGCAGCAGCTCGTCTCCTAACTGGTACTAAGAAACGAGAGCACATAACTCCGGTGCTCTCTTCTCTTCATTGGCTTCCGATTAGATACAGGATTGATTTTAAGATTCTTTTATTTGTTTTTAAGTCTCTGAATGGGCTGGCCCCAGAATACATGTCTGACCTTATTAAACTCCATCAGCCCTCCAGAGCCCTTAGGTCAGCTAACCAGGTGGTCTTGGACGTTCCTCGATCCATCAGAAAAACTAGAGGAGATCGAGCCTTCGTAGTTGCGGCTCCCACCCTGTGGAACACATTACCTTTTACTGTGCGGACTGCAAACAGCCTCTCCACTTTTAAAACACTACTTAAAACGCACCTTTTCACTTTGGCCTTTGGTGGAGGATAGCCGCTTTTATTGGGTCTTTTATCTGTTTTATTTCTCTATATTATTATTATTATTATTATTTATTTTATTTTTTTTATTGTTTTTATTGTTTGTTATTATTGTTTCTACTTATTTTGCAGTAAAGCACTTTGGTAGGCCATTGGCTGTTTTAAATGTGCTATATAAATAAAGTTGACATTGACATTGACATTGACAAGTGTGGGAAGGGGGAGACACAGGTGCAGCGCACAGACTTAAAGTCCAGTGAGACGCAGGAAATCTCCAGTCAGGAAGCAACCCACAGTGCTGGAGATTTCTTGACACCATTGTTACCCTCAGCCCAAGGGAGTACTGCTATAGAGGCCATACCCCAGCCTGAACCCATGAAGGAGAGGATCAAGTGGCCAAAGATGTCAATCATCGAGTGGGTCAGCTTTGACGAGGACATGGATAGAGTCCTTGAAGTCATGTTAGCGGGAACAGCAGAGCGGAACAATAGAAAGTAAGGTCAACATCAAGGCAGGAAAACAACTAAACAGAAGAGAGAGGGAGATCCACAATGTAAGGAAAGAGATCAAGAGCCTTAACAGGATGTACAAAACAAGCAGCACGCAAGGACAGCAAGGACAAGGAAGCGGAGCAAGGAGAAGGAGAAGAGGAGGGCCCAGTTCATAAGGGATCCCTACAACTTCACCAGGTCCTTGCTGGGAGAAGCAAAATCTGGGAGTCTGATTAGCCCTAAAGAGGATGTGGAGGCATTTCTCAAGGAGACGCACAGGAACCCAAACAGCCGTTTACCCATAGACAAACATCCTGAAATTGGCATGACAGAGCCCCCCACCATCATTCTCAACACCAATGGACCAACCTGGAAGGAAGTCCAGGGTGTTGTTAAAATGGCACGAGCAGCTTCAGCCCCAGGCCCGAGTGGCATACCCTACAGGGTGTACAAGAAGTGCCCAAAGCTCCTCCGGCGGTTACGAAAACTGCTGTGGAGGATCTGGAATAAAGGCACTGTTCCAACAAATTGGCAGAAGGCAGAAGGATGCTTTGTCCCTAAAGAGGAAGGCTCATCAAGCATAAGCCAATTCCAAACCATCTCCCTACTCAGCATCAAATGTAAAATCTTCTTTTCAGTGCTGGCAAAGAGGATGACCACGTACCTGATCGAAAATGGATATGTGAACACCTCTGTCCAAAAGGGAGGGACTCCAGGATTTGCAGGATGCCTGGAACACACAGGAGTCCTAAGTCAGATGATACATGAAGCCAAATCAAAGAAAAGAGACCTGACAGTAGTCTGGCTGGACTTGGCTAATGCCTACGGGTCCATTCCCCACGATTTGATCAGGACAGCTTTGGAGTACTACCACATCCCAGATCACATGAAGGGAATGATTGGCAGTTACCTGGAAGGGATCAAGCTCCGTTTTAAAACCTAGGACTTCATCACACAGTGGCAGCACCTTGAGAGAGGAATTGTCACGGGATGCACAGTCTCCCCCATCCTGTTTGTCATGGGCATGAACCTCATCATCAAAGCAGGGGAAAAGGAAACCAGAGGACCAATGATGGACTCGGGGGTTCGACAACCAGCGATCAGGGGTTACATGGATGACCTTACAATCACAACATAATCCCATGTGCAGGCAAGATGGGTCCTAAGGAAGCTTGATGAGGTGGCAACGTGGGCTAAAATGATATTCAAGCCCAGAAAATCAAGAAGCATGATTATGAGGAAGGGAAACATCACTCCCATCTAGTATCTTGGAAAGTGGTACGATGAATCTTTAAAGGACAGCAGCAACATCTCCAGCACTGAGAAGCAAGAAGAGAGTTGGCTCAAGAAATTGAGAAATTTGGACTCCTAGGGAAGTTTAAAGCATGACTGTACCAACATGGCCTGCTTCCCAGACTGATGTGGCTGATGACAGTTTATGAAGTCCCTTTTACAGCAGTGGAAGGAGTGGAACGTAAGATCAACACATACCTCAGACGGTGGCTGGGAATCCCTCCAAGCATCACATCAGTCGGGCTGTACATCAGATCTGGGCAACTACAACTACCCCTCTCATCCCTGGTTGTAGAGTTCCAAGTAGCAAAGTGCAGGGACTCAAGAGACATCAAGGTCAGGGAAGCTGGAATAAATACCAGGTCAGGATGGAAGTGGGAGGCCTCAGCATCACTGGCGCAAGCAGAAGGGAACCTCAAACTCAAGGACATCACCGGAGCAGCATGTACAGGAAGGCAAGGTTTGGGAATGACCCCATTCCAAAGGTGGGGAAAATCCAACCCAACCAAGAGGAGAACCATGGTCCAGGAAGAAATAAGGGACCTACAGGAAGAGCGGAGGAAGGCAAAAGCTGTGGAGCTAGCATCCCAGGAAGCCTGGACAAGGTGGGACTTCCCAAAGAGGAAGTTGACATGGGCCGACCTCTGGAGGCTCGAGACATTCCGGATCTCCTTCCTGTTGAGGGCCGTCTACGACACCCTTCCAACCCCTGTGAATCTGCACAGGTGGGGCATAAGAGATGACCCAACATGCAAGCTCTGTGACAAAAAGGGAACCATGGCCCACATCTTGACAGGATGCAAGACCGCACTGAGCCAGGGCAGATACAGGTGGCGCCACGACAAAGTACTGGCCGTGCTCGCTGACATCCTAGAGCAGGAGAGAACCAGGAAATGTCAATATAAGAACAAGCCGCCACCTGCAATAACGTTCGTCAAGGAGGGAGCAAAGCCACCAGGGCCCAATAACACCAGGGTAAGTCTCCTGCAGTCAGCCCAAGTGTAGGAACTTAGGGCAGACCTGAAAAAAAGGCTCCAGTTCCCAGGTGTCATCCACAACACCTTAAGACCTGATGCAGTTATGTTCTCCACTGAAGAAAGAAGATCATCCTGGTGGAGCTCACTGTGCCATGGGAAGAGGGCTGCGAGGTGGCATTTGAAAGGAAATCTGAGCGCTACAAAGATCTGGTGCAGTCCTGCACCAGACCGGGCATGGTTGTACCCGGTCGAGGTTGGATGCAGAGGCTTCCCTGCACAGTCAGTATGGAAGTTCTTGACAGCTGTGGGGCTGACGGGAAGAGGGAGAAAGAAGGCAGTGCGAAGACTGGGGGAGGCAGCAGAGAGAGCCTCCTGTTGGATATGGAGCAGGAGAGAGGAGTTGAGCTGGCGGCCAGGAGGGAGTAAGTAGTGGCTGGCCACCGCTACTGATCGCCAACAGGAGAGTTTTATGGTTAAGGGTTGAAACACTCAATGGTCGTTGGTAACCATCTGATGATACGACCTCCTGGCCAAAGGATGTATGAAATCAATCAATCAGAAAGAAGATACTAAACATTTGATGGATGACAGCGTTACACAAAAAGAGGAAGCTGATGCCACAACATCTGTGAAAACACATAAAGCACCAGGGCCAGTCTTTAAAAAGATGTTTGGATCAGCTTGTAGCTGCTCTAACAGAGTCTGTACAGAGTAAAAGCTGCTTGATGTTGTGTTCATCCATCTGAAGGTGAACTGGGATGTTTATATTTCCATCTTTAGTTATTCAGGTTGGCACAGATTGTTACTGAGCCAAAGAACTCCTGCTGAACATCCTCACTTCCTTCTTCTTCTGTTGACTCATGACCAAGTCGCTGCCATCCTCTTTTCATCACTGCAGCAATATGAACTCATCAGTCACTCTGTTCTGAAAGATTTCTATTTCATTCTGACATTTAAACTGATGATTAATCCTTCAGTTCTTTGGTTTTAACTTCATGCTTTTCTCTCTGTTTTATTAGAATCAGGATGCAGCAGCAGAGAGCAGACTCTCCTGAACCCAGCTGTGTGTCCATGAAGAGTGACGACTCTATGGAGCTTCCTATTAGGTTTAAAGATGTACAACCTGCTGATGGAAGGTAAGAATTTAAGAGTGAAGTTTAGTATGGGTGTAACCCAGTAGAAACAGAGTTCCTTATTTTCCCTATGCTTTACCCTAAGCTTTTTAAATGGTGCGTGTTTATCGATGGTCAACAAAAAGGAGTTTGTAAAATAGTCGAGAGCCAGATCCAGATTTCATATTTCACATGTGATGTATATGACTTGTAGCAAGGTTGTAGAGAAAAGCCTCTTTGTTTAATTTTTTTTAATTCCCTTTGATATGTCACAGCTGGCTCTAGGCCATGACAAACAAGAGAGACGCACCGTTTCAAAGGAATAACAAAACATATTTATTTAACACAATAATAAGGATAACTTAGGAAATACAATAACATGAGGTGTGGAATTCAGTAAGATCAGTGGTGTAGGATGTGCACACATGATAAGTATGGTGTGTGTGGATGTTGTATGGTGCATAAAAGAAAACCACAAGAACTGAAGCTAAGCGTCACCCGGGAAGGCAGGCGTCTGTCTGCAAGGAAAGAGAGGGAGACAATGGGCCAGATGCAAGAACCACTCGTACGCACAGATTCGTTCTTAAACCATGCGTACGAGTGATTTACGAGGATTTGCTGCATAGGTACGAACAAAATTTACGAGTGATGCAGACCTGTCGTACCTGTCACGCACAACCAACCGGCAGTCCTCCAAAGCAATAAAACATGACTGTTACTGTCTAATTGTCTAATGGCAGTGTGCCAACTATATCATGTCTTTTGGGGGAACTCAATTATTTTCCGTGGGGGGGGGGGGGGGGGGGGGGGTGACATCATATACTATAAGCAAGATATGATAATCACTTAATGAACACATAACACCTCCACACGGGTACCCTCATCTCCAACTTCTTCTGCCGGCTTGCCCTGCGTTGTCATCCCGGGTGTTAGCAGGTCTGTGCTGACAGCAGACCAGCAGCAGGTGTAACATCAGCAGTTGAGCTTCAGAATCAACTGACTTGGATTTTCTTTTTAACATCACTGTATGCTGACTACCACTTAACAGAGAAATGAATAATGTCGATCCGCAGGCTGAGTGATTATTATATTGTCAGTATTTTAGAGACCCCTGAGTAATGGGTGTGAACTACAGGGGATGTAGAGAAGGGAGGGGGGGGGGGGGAAGTGTATACTATGTCCCGATCATTAAATTACACTTCTGAATCCATAATCATGATGACATTACTCTGTTTGTAAAATAATAAGGCTATTTAGTATAAAGAAGTAGGCTATTTAACAATTTAGGTAGATATATCAGTCATTTGAATTGACAATTGAAACTATGATATAATGCAAGCTTACAATATAAATATTAGCTGAAACTACAAAGCGACTTGTCCATAATATAAACTGACTATTTATTAATAACTTTTATTCATTTAATTGAAATATTGCTTATCTTAGTAATAGTTTAACTCCCTGGCTGATGACATAATTCATGTTAAATCATTTTTGTTTTTATTTCTGTGACGGTGCAACAGCTGAGACAGCGTTCACAGCACGGGTCATTCTTCCTCTTTCTTTGTCTTTCTCAGGACCTTTAATTCCACTAACACTAAATAATAATCTGTGTTTCTGTTGATCTATTTCTGAGAGCGGGACCTCAGTCTGACAGCTCGTAAAGTTCTTATTCTTAGTCTTTAGTGCCATTTTCATGAATGGAGCTTCTCCACAACCTGCCGGTCGTCTGACCTTATTTGGTATTTTGGGGGTGTCATTCATGTTAATTTACTATTCTCGGGAACGCGCGTTCATTTAGAACAGGTCGGATTCATCATGTTTACGAAGGTCATTTACGACTGTTTCCTGGTGATACGAGTGTTTGGTGAATCAGACGTGGCACACTCGTAAATTCCACCTCACGAGAAAAGTACGACAGATTTAAGAAGAAAAATACGAACATATTCTTGCATCTGGCCCAATGAGTGAGAAAGCGCTTATACAGTAAACCAGATCACCGGGCCCAGGTGCCTCCAGTTACCACTTTGCCAGGCTGGCCCAACCCACTACCAACCAGCAACCCACTCCAGACCCCACTGGCAAACACCAGCTGGGGTCACCACGGATAATAATCTTAGAGCAAGATGTTTCCATGTTAGTGTTTCTCACACAGGCTAAAGGACAGTGCTCACTGATACCAAGGCTGGAAACACCAGAAGCTGTTATATTTTCATTCCTGTTGCACAAATGTAGGTCTATTGAGTTGATTTTGAGGAATCCTTCTAGTTAGGTCTAGTTGGCTCATTAATTATGTCAGATTCAGATTATTACACATTTCTTTAAACAATCTGAATCAGATGTCAACCAGTTAAGACTGAGGTCACCTAAGACCATCATCTGTTGTACTGTGTGAGTAAGTCTGTTAAGTTATTGATTGCACTGGAGAAGCTGAGGATGGTCTGTATACTCCCACAACGTTAATGGAGTTATTACTGGATAGGTTCATGTTAAGAGCAGTTCATTCAAAGGAGTCGGGTATACTGACAGTTTATAAGACAGTGACAGATGATTTAACATAAACAGCCACACCAACTCCTCTACCAACTCTGTCTATTCTGAACAGATTAAAGTTATGTATGGACATTTCTGAGGCATGTATACTGTCTTTAAGCCAGGTTCCTGTTAGAAACAGGATATCAGCATCAGTCTGTGATCTGAGAATGGTCAAGTGATCCAATTTAAATGGTTGCATATGCTTCTCATATTTAGATGCATCAGCCCCAAACCTTGTCTTGACTTGAAAACATGAGGATTGAAACAGTCATTGCTGGAGTCATCGTAGGGATAAGCAGAGTTAGTTATAGAGTTTGATTTTATACTTGTTTTGGAATTAGGTTTTATAGGTTTTAAATGTTCTGGTCTGCACTTGTTATAGGATTTAGACCGGTGTTGTTTATCAGGACCATTAGTGATAAGAACAGAGATACTGAAGACAGGAGCAGAGACTGAGAGTGGGAGATAGAGATTATTTTGGTTTCCACACCGTCAAGCAGCGAATGCTTTGCAGGAGCAAAGTGTGAGTTCAACGTTCATGGATAGTCATAGTTCATAGCAGTCGATCATGTTTAAACTGATCTGCTCTGTTATAGAAAGTGGAGAAATATCTAGTTTCATCAGTGACATCACAGTGTTCACCTGTACAACAGTCACATGTCAAAGAGTTCAGTGTTATAAGACACCAACATGGTCACTATATCAATATGTGTGTAACTTCATAGTCAAAGGCTGTCTGTCATGTTTGACTTCACCTCTGCTGCTGTTGATAAGCTCCGCCCATGGCTCTGCCTCCAAGCTGTGATTGGACAGCTGATTATTGTTCAGTGTGACAGGAACATCTTCATCTCAGAAAGACTCATCTTCCTCTCTCACAGAGCTTCTTACTCAGTGTTGGCAGGTGTTTGCTGCCCTCTGCAGGACAACACTGACATGTAACATCTCTGTGGCTTTATTTTCTTCTCTTTCACTTTATTTACTTCATCTTATTCAATTTAACAGACAACACATTGATATAATTACAATATTAATCCACCTGATCCCGACTCCTTTGTAACTCACCCTCATGTACCGGCTCATTCAGGCACAGCTTATACCAGTTTAATTTCATACCTTTTTATTTCTCTTTCTTCTTCTGCCTCCTCTCTTCTAAACAAACAAACAAACAAACAAACAAACAAACAAACAAACAAACAAACAAACAAACAAACAAACAAACAAGAAAACGGATATTTTCCTTTCTTCTCTCATAGATCAGGAGAACAATATGATCAATGATCACATTCACATCAGAAAATGATTGAAAGTTATTATCAGGATCTGTTTGGATCAGCTGGGAAATGGACAGAAGATTATTAAAAGAAGATACTAAACATTTGATGGATGACAGCGTTACACAGAAAGAGGAAGCTGATGCCACAACATCTGTGAAAACACATAAAGCACCAGGGCCAGTCTTTAAAAAGATGTTTGGATCAGCTTGTAGCTGCTCTAACAGAGTCTGTACAGAGTAAAAGCTGCTTGATGCTGTGTTCATCCATCTGAAGGTGAACTGGGATGTTTATATTTCCATCTTTAGTTATTGAGGTTGGCACAGATTGTTACTGAGCCATAGAACTCCTGCTGAACATCCTCACTTCCTTCTTCTTCTGTAGACTCATGACCAAGTCGCTGCCATCCTCTTTTCATCACTGCAGCAATATGAACTCATCAGTCACTCTGTTCTGACAGATTTATATTTAAACTGATGATTAATCCTTCATTTCTTTGGTTTTAACTTCATGCTTTTGTCTCTATTTTATTAGTATCAGGATGCAGCAGCAGAGAGCAGACTCTCCTGAACCCAGCTGTGTGTCCATCAAGAGTGACTGGTCTATGGGTAATCCTATTAAGTTTAAAGATGGACAACCTGCTGATGGAAGGTAAGAATTTAAAAGTGAAGTTTAGTATGTGAGTCTCCTGAGAAGAGGAATCAATATTTACTTATTTTTGCTTATTTAATCTTTATTTAAATCTTGAGCCCTCATTTTCAGTGGTGTGGAGAACATAGAGAACAGAGCAGCTGGAGATCATAGTTTTAAATTGGTCTCCATGGTAATGATGGTGTTGAGTTTGAGTGTCTGTTGTAAAGTATTCCAGGATGATGCAGCAGAGTAAATGAAAGCGGTTTATCAAATTCCCTGTTAGTCAGGGGAACGTTGAGCATTAAACAATCACTTGAACGTGTTGAATAGATACTGTGAGACCAATTTAATAAAGTGCTGATGCATGATGGCATGTTGCCTTTCAAGACTTTGTAAATAAAAATGAACCAGTGCATGTCTCGTCTCACAGGCAAAGGTGCCCATCCAACCTTTTCATATAAAGTGTAATGAAGGGTGGAGTAGCTGTCACCAGTAATGAATCTGAGAGCAGAGTGATACACTGAGTCCAGTGGTTTTAGAGTGAAGACAGAGGCATGTCTATAGATAATGTCACCATAATCTAGAACTGATAGAAAGACTGCTTGGATAAGTATATGGGGGCAAGGGGAAATTGGTTTTGTTCCAGTATACGTATCCTATTTTTTGTTTTAATTTACCTGTAACTGTGTTAATGTGAACTTCATATCTAGATATTTGTACTCTGTGACTCTTTCAATACTGTGTCCTGTTGGTGATATGTGAACCATCATCTGTGATGTTTCTCGATCTTGAAAATACCATGTGTTTGGTCTTATCTGCATTAATGACCAATATCAGGTTGAGAAGTGACCGTTGTAATATGTCAAAGGCTTGCTGGAGGATCTTAATTGCTGAGTGCGGGGTGTTGGAAGTGTAATACAGAACTGTGTCATCTGCGTAGAGATGGGATTTATACACTGTTATGGAGGATGTAATGTTATTACAATTAAAGCAGAGTGTTAATGGTAAAAAAACTGAGTGATAGTTTCCTAGAGTTACACATTGCTGTTGGTGAGATTGGTAGTTTTGAAACCATTTAAGAGAGTCGAAGTCAAATCCAACATCATTTAGTCTTTGTAGGGGCAGAGTATGATCAACAGTGTCAAATGCTTTAGTTAGGTCAACAAATAGAGAAGGACAGTATTTAACCTTGTCCATAGCACATATGATATTGTTTGTAACTGATGTAATTACAGTAGTGGTGCTATGTTTGGTTTGGAAACCAGACTGGTGAGGACTGGTGAGGAGCTGATTATTGACTAGAGATTATAGGACCTTTGCAAGACAGGGTAATTTGGAAATTGGTCGATAGTTATTGAGATTTGATTTGTCACCATTCTTATGAAGTGGGAATATGTGTGCACTTTTCCAGACTAGGGGTATGACTCCAGAGGAAGTTGAGAGATTAAACAGATATGTAATCCAGTAATCAGAGCAGCATTTACAGGAGTTCATTTAGTCATCATGACAGAACATCTTTAATAAGCTGATTGCAGATTTGAGTCATTAAATGTCCTTAAACGTGATGTTTTCTCCACAGAGTTCAGCAGCAGAGCTCAGAGGTTCCCAGTGATCAGTCTGCACAGCAGCAGCAAACACAGCTGGACTCCATATTTATGGTGTGTACATGTACAAACACACCTTTTACTATTAACTCCATCAACCACAGATGAAATACCAAAGTAACATTCAGGTCCTAACAGTGTCCATGCTGCTCTGTTTAGACCAGCAGGCCTTCAGACTGACACATGAATCACATGTTGTGTTCTACCAGTTTAAATGAAATGTTCACTTTATCTTTCTGTTCCAGCTGCTGGAGGAGAACATCGTCACTTTTGTGAAGAACGAGCTGAAGAGAGTCCAGAGGGGTCTGAGTCCAGATGACCCAGAATGCTTAGAGAGTCAGAGTGAGGATGAGGAGGTGTTGGACGGTGAGGAGGAAGAGCAGAGGAGGAGCAGCAGAGACGCATTTCTGAAGATCACACTGCACTTCCTGAGGAGAATGAAGCAGGAGGATCTGGCTGACTGTCTGCAGAGCAGTAAGAGGATTTTAACAGATTTTACATGATGGAGAGGAAATGGAGGCAACATGGGAGAGGTTTATATTTCAAACTCTGCTGTTAATATGCTGCACACATCTGCATCAGATCAGAGGCTGTTTGTCCTCCACTGATGAGCTGAATAAAACTGATGGAGGAGGAAAAACTACAAAGACACACTTACATGTTCATATTTCTAGACTTTCTGTAGGATCCACTCACTGATTTCATTTGTTGTTTGTTCATTCAGGAACTCCTGCTGCAAAGTGTCGACGTAAACTCAAGTCTAACCTGCAGGAGAAGTTCCAGTGTCTGTTTGAGGGGATCGCTAAAGCAGGAAACCCAACCCTTCTGAATCAGATCTACACACCGCTCTACATCACAGAGGGAGGGACTGCAGAGGTCAATGATGAACATGAGATCAGACAGATTGAAACAGCATCCAGGAAACCAGACAGACCAGAAACAACAATCAGACAAGAAGACATCTTTAAAGCCTCACCTGGAAGAGATGAACCAATCAGAACAGTGATGACAAAGGGAGTGGCTGGCATTGGGAAAACAGTCTTAACACAAAAGTTCACTCTGGACTGGGCTGAAGACAAAGCCAACCAGGACATACACTTCACATTTCCATTCACTTTCAGACAGCTGAATGTGCTGAAAGAGAAAAAGTACAGCTTGGTGGAACTTGTTCATCACTTCTTTACTGAAACCAAAGAAGCAGGAATCTGCAGGTTTGAAGGGTTCCAGGTTGTGTTCATCTTTGACGGTCTGGATGAGTGTCGACTTCCTCTGGACTTCCACAACAATGAGATCGTGACTGATGTTACAGAGTCCACCTCAGTGGATGTGCTGCTGACAAACCTCATCAGGGGGAAACTGCTTCCCTCTGCTCGCCTCTGGATAACCACACGACCTGCAGCAGCCAATCAGATCCCTCCTGAGTGTGTCGGCATGGTGACAGAGGTCAGAGGGTTCACTGACCCACAGAAGGAGGAGTACTTCAGGAAGAGATTCAGAGATGAGGAGCAGGCCAGCACCATCATCTCCCACATCAAGACCTCACGAAGCCTCCACATCATGTGCCACATCCCAGTCTTCTGCTGGATCACTGCTACAGTTCTGGAGGATGTGTTGAAAAGCAGTAAGATTGGAGAGCTGCCCAAGACCCTGACTGAGATGTACATCCACTTCCTGGTGCTTCAGTCCAAACTGAAGAACGTCAAGTATGATGGAGGAGCTGAGACAGATCCACACTGGAGTCCAGAGAGCAGGAAGATGATTGAGTCTCTGGGAAAACTGGCTTTTGAGCAGCTGCAGAAAGGCAACCTGATCTTCTATGAATCAGACCTGACAGAGTGTGGCATCGATATCAGAGCAGCCTCAGTGTGCTCAGGAGTGTTCACAGAGATCTTTAAAGAGGAGAGAGGGCTGTACCAGGACAAGGTGTTCTGCTTCGTCCATCTGAGCCTTCAGGAGTTTCTGGCTGCACTTCATGTCCATCTGACATTCATCAAGTCTGGAATCAATCTGCTGGCAGGAAAACAAACAACATCCAGGTGGTCTAAAATAGGAAAAGACAGATCAACACGTTTCTACCAGAGTGCTGTGGACGAGGCCTTAAAGAGTCCAAATGGACACCTGGACTTGTTCCTCCGCTTCTTCCTGGGTCTTTCACTGCAGACCAATCAGACTCTCCTACGAGGTCTGCTAACACAGACAAGAAGAAGCTCACAGACCAATCAGGAAACAGTCAAGTACATCAAGAAAAAGGTCAGTGAGAATCTGTCTGCAGAGAGAAGCATCAATCTGTTCCACTGTCTGAATGAACTGAATGATCGTTCTCTAGTGAAGGAGATCCAACAGTACCTGAGATCAGGAAGACTCTCCACAGATAAACTGTCTCCTGCTCAGTGGTCAGCTCTGTGCTTCATCTTACTGTCATCAGAAGAAGATCTGGACGTGTTTGACCTGAAGAAATACTCTGCTTCAGAGGAGGCTCTCCTGAGGCTGCTGCCAGTGGTCAAAGCCTCCAACAAAGCACTGTAGGTGCACACAGAACTATCCAGATTAATGTAGTCTAATCTTTGCTCAAGTAATATTTACAATTGTTTTCTTTTATTCTGCTGATTCTTCTCAAGACTGACTGACTGTAACCTCTCAGAGAGAAGCTGTGCAGCTCTGTCCTCAGTTCTCAGCTCCCAGTCCTCTAGTCTGAGAGATCTGGACCTGAGGAACAACAACCTGCAGGATTCAGGAGTGAAGCAGCTGTGTTCTGCACTGGAGAGTCCACACTGTACACTGGAAACTCTCCTACTGCCATCAGAAAAAGATCAGGATTTGTTTGACCTGAAGAAATACTCTGCTTCAGAGGCGGTTCTTCTGAGGCTGCTGCCAATGGTCAAAGCCTCCAAAAAAGCTCTGTAAGTACTCAGATAGTTGGTGTTATTTATTATTATTTAGATACTCTGCAGGCTTTTTTTGTTTTGTTTTTGTAATTTAAATAAGTAACCTATTGCTTTTGTTTTTTTTCTTTGTATCTCCAGGCTGACTGACTGTAACCTCTCAGAGAGAAGCTGTGCAGCTCTGTCCTCAGTTCTCAGCTCCCAGTCCTCTAGTCTGAGAGATCTGGACCTGAGTAACAACAACCTGCAGGATTCAGGAGTGAAGCAGCTTTCTGCTGGACTGGAGAATCCACACTGTACACTGGAAACTCTCAGGTCAGATCATGACACAGTTTATATTTGATATATTTTTCTAAACTATGAGGTCCAGCTTCTCTAATGTCAGGATTTCTGATTGACAAATGTTTTCCAACAAGGTTTTATTATTCACAGGAAAGAAAATGTTTTAATTTTCCAGTTTATCTTTCTTTGATCCAGGTTTATATACTTTATGGCACACATACATGATCACTGCCTGAGACAGAGAAACTGATCTTTGCTTTGATATCATGGGATTTAGATCATTACATGTCTGTTCATCATTGATTCTGTCATATTTAACTGTCATGTCTCCAATATGTTTAGAATAGAACGAGAAAGATTTAAAGTAATGTTGAGAAGATCATTTTTATCAGCATCACAAAGAGTCCAGAATCAGCTTTTTAACAGAGTTTATTTATTGTCTTGTTCATTATTGTATCTCCAGGCTGACTGACTGTAACCTCTCAGAGGGAAGCTGTGCAGCTCTGTCCTCAGTTCTCAGCTCCCAGTCCTCTAGTCTGAGAGATCTGGACCTGAGGAACAACAACCTGCAGGATTCAGGAGTGAAGCAGCTGTGTTCTGCACTGGAGAGTCCACACTGTACACTGGAAACTCTCCTACTGCCATCAGAAAAAGATCAGGATTTGTTTGACCTGAAGAAATACTCTGCTTCAGAGGCGGTTCTTCTGAGGCTGCTGCCAATGGTCAAAGCCTCCAACAAAGCTCTGTACGTACTCAGATAGTTGGCTTTATTAATTATTTAGATACTCTGCCATCCTTTTGTTTTATTTTAAAATGTTATTTATATTAGTAACCTGTTGCAGTTTTTCTTTCTTTACATTTCCAGCCTGAGTGGTTGTAACCTTTCAGAGAGAAGCTGTGCAGCTCTGTCCTCAGTTCTCAGCTCCCAGTCCTCTAGTCTGAGAGATCTGGACCTGAGGAACAACAACCTGCAGGATTCAGGAGTGAAGAATCTTTCTGCTGGACTGAAGAGTCCACACTGTACACTGGAAACTCTCAGGTCAGATCATGACACAGTTTATATTTGATATATTATTCTAAACCATGAGGTCCAGCTTCTCTAATGTCAGGATTTCTGATTGACAGATGTTTTCCAACAAGGTTTTATTATTCACAGGAAAGAAAATGTTTGAATTTTCCAGTTTATCTTTCCTTGATCCAGGTTTATATACTTTATGACACACAAACATGATCACTGCCTGAGACAGAGAAACTGATCTTTGCTTTGATATCATGGGATTTAGATCATTACATGTCTGTTCATCATTGATTCTGTCATATTTAACTGTCATGTCTCCAATATGTTTAGAATAGAACAAGAAAGATTTAAAGTAGTGCTGAGAAGATCATTTTTATCAGCATCACAAAGAGTCCAGAATCAGCTTTTTAACAGAGTTTATTTATTGTCTTGTTCATTATTGTATCTCCAGACTGACTGACTGTAACCTCTCAGAGGGAAGCTGTGCAGCTCTGTCCTCAGTTCTCAGCTCCCAGTCCTCTAGTCTGAGAGATCTGGACCTGAGTAACAACAACCTGCAGGATTCAGGAGTGAAGCAGCTTTCTGCTGGACTGGAGAGTCCACACTGTACACTGAAGACTCTCAGGTCAGATCATGTCACAGTTTATATTTGATATATTATTCTAAACTATGAGGTCCAGCTTCTCTAATGTCAGGATTTCTGATTGACAGATGTTTTCCAACAGGGTTTTATTATTCACAGGAAAGAAAATGTTTTAATTTTCCAGTTTATCTTTCTTTGATTCAGGTTTATATACTTTATGACACACATACATGATCACTGCCTGAGACAGAAAAACTGATCTTTGCTTTGATATCATGGGATTTAGATCATTACATGTCTGTTCATCATTGATTCTGTCATATTTAACTGTCATGTCTCCAATAAGTTTAGAATAGAACAAGAGAGATTTAAAGTAGTTAACAAGATCATTTTTATCAGCATCACAAAGAGTCCAAAATCAGCTTTTTAACAGAGTTTATTTATTGTCTTGTTCATTATTGTATCTCCAGACTGACTGACTGTAACCTCTCAGAGAGAAGCTGTGCAGCTCTGTCCTCAGTTCTCAGCTCCCAGTCCTCTAGTCTGAGAGATCTGGACCTGAGGAACAACAACCTGCATGATTCAGGAGTGAAGCAGCTGTGTTCTGCACTGGAGAGTCCACACTGTACACTGGAAACTCTCCTACTGCCATCAGAAAAAGATCTGGATGTGTTTGACCTGAAGAAATACTCTGCTTCAGAGGCGGTTCTTTTAAGGCTGCTGCCAATGGTCAAAGCCTCCAAAAAAGCTCTGTAAGTACTCAGATAGTTGGTGTCATTTATTATTTAGATACTCTCTCGTCTTTTTATAAAAACATTTTATTCAGGGATTAAAGTTCTCCGTCGCTACGACAGATTTCCGTCAATTGACTGCCAAAAGTCCAGATATGAGATCAATGCAGATCCGATAAGAATTACAAATGTATAATAATAATATAATGTGATACCTGATATTATTATCCCAACAAACACAAAAAGCAGACATGGTCGACCCGCGGGTCAATTTTTCCTGGTTAAACAGGGATGAGCAGAAATTTAAAAAATGGCTTGATTTTCTTTTCATATTTAGAATGATAAAAGATAAATTCACTGGCAAACAGAAGCAAAAAATTATCAGTTTTCTTATATTATGAGACTGGAAATTGTCATCAAGGCAAGAGAGCAATAAAGATCAATAAAAAAATTTAAAAACTCTCTGTGTCACTACAACAGTCTGATTTACCGTTTTGAGTTTTTATAATATTAATAACTATCTTCTAAAGCCCATAAGGTGCTAAAATAAAACACAAACTATTTATGAACATTAATGCCTCCGATCCCCACTGTGATCATACAGACTGCAGTATGGCTTATTATTGCCTGTAAGCTTTTCCATTTCATCTAGAAAAGAGCAGCAATGGTTAGTGGGTGAAATATAATCTTGTTCAGCAGTTCAATCAGGTGAGACTAGAGAATGAAGTAAAATAATGTTTATTATGCAGATGATATTAATGATTAGGTATTGTCTTTGGCACTTGGACTCTGCAGGGAGAATATTGGAATCGAAGAACGTAAGTCCTGAGCAGCAGCATGATAGATCCTCCCATTGAGTCCAGACACTGCTGGTGGTTGATGACTTCGATCAATCTTCTCGGGCCAAATCACAACAAGTCATCTTAAGGCTGAAACTGATCGGGCTGATGAAGTTGAAGTGTTGCTTTGAGGAATCTGAAGACTGGGTGGTGATGGGGAGGTGGTGGGTTGCGCAAAACAGCATCAAGAGAGCACCTGAGCAGAGAAGGAGAACCTTTAAATAGACAGCTGCAATATGATAGGCTGACAATGAAGGTGTGTCACTGTGCTATTGGTTAGACTTGAACAGGTGATGTGAACAGCTGATGTGTCAATTGATGCTCCAGAAATAACAGCAAGGAAAATATGAGCTTTGACAGAGATCAGTATGAGCTGTAAGAATGATCAGGATGACTAAAGAATGAGAAATAATACTATGACGTGAGCATACAAAGTGGTACAAGGTGGTCCTCCTGTCTGAACTTTCGCTAAGCTTCATAACAATTTGCTGTTTCCACTTTCTTTTATGTTAAATCCTAGGAAGCGACCCTAAAAGCGTTTCTATGAAAAGGTAGATGGTGAACAACTTATGACTTGGCTGGAAAAAAGAAATTCAGTCAGAAGATTTTTTTTTGCTTTAATCCCTGTTTTTAATTTTATTTAAATAAATAACCTATTGCCGGTTTTTCTTTCTTATATCTTCAGGCTGACTGACTATAACCTCTCAGAGAGAAGCTGTGCAGCTCTGTCCTCAGTTCTCAGCTCCCAGTCCTCTAGTCTGAGAGATCTGGACCTGAGTAACAACAACCTGCAGGATTCAGGAGTGAAGCAGCTTTTTGCTGGACTGGAGAGTCCACACTGTACACTGGAAACTCTCAGGTCAGATCATGACACAGTTTATATTTGATATATTATTCTAAACTATGAGGTCCAGCTTCTCTAATGTCAGGATTTCTGATTGACAGATGTTTTCCAACAGGGTTTTATTATTCACAGGAAAGAAAATGTTTTAATTTCCCAGTTTATCTTTCCTTGATCCAGGTTTATATACTTTATGACACACATACATGATCACTGCCTGAGACAGAGAAACTGATCTTTGCTTTGATATCATGGGATTTAGATCATTACATGTCTGTTCATCATTGATTCTGTCATATTTAACTGTCATGTCTCCAATATGTTTAGAATAGAACAACAAAGATTTAAAGTAGTTAACAAGATCATTTTTATCAGCATCACAAAGAGTCCAGAATCAGCTTTTTAACAGAGTTTATTTATTGTCTTGTTCATTATTGTATCTACAGACTGACTGGCTGTAACCTCTCAGAGGGAAGCTGTGCAGCTCTGTCCTCAGTTCTCAGCTCCCAGTCCTCTAGTCTGAGAGATCTGGACCTGAGTAACAACAAACTGCAGGATTCAGGAGTGAAGCAGCTTTCTGCTGGACTGGAGAGTCCACACTGTACACTGAAGACTCTCAGGTCAGATCATGACACAGTTTATATTTGATATATTATTCTAAACTATGAGGTCCAGCTTCTCTAATGTCAGGATTTCTGATTGACAGATGTTTTCCAACAGGGTTTTATTATTCACAGGAAAGAAAATGTTTGAATTTTCCAGTTTATATTTCTTTGATCCAGGTTTATATACTTTATGACACACATACATGATCACTGCCTGAGACAGAGAAACTGATCTTTGCTTTGATATCATGGGATTTAGATCATTACATGTCTGTTCATCATTGATTCTGTCATATTTAACTGTCATGTCTCCAATATGTTTAGAATAGAACAACAAATATTTAAAGTAGTTAACAAGATCATTTTTATCAGCATCACAAAGAGTCCAGAATCAGCTTTTTAACAGAGTTTATTTATTGTCTTGTTCATTATTGTATCTCCAGACTGGCTGACTGTAAACTCTCAGAGAGAAGCTGTGCAGCTCTGTCCTCAGTTCTCAGCTCCCAGTCCTCTAGTCTGAGAGATCTGGACCTGAGTAACAACAACCTGCAGGATTCAGGAGTGAAGCAGCTTTCTGCTGGACTGGAGAGTCCACACTGTACACTGAAGACTCTCAGGTTACTTTTTCTGATTATGTATATAAAGTCATATTTTTAGTTTTCCCTGGTTTTCCAGGTTACATGAAGAGTAAAGTACAGTAAAGTATTTTCTGTATCTTTTGAGCTGATTTGTTGTAATATCAGGTATACAGTAAATTTCTTTCACAGCAACATGTGAGTCAGAATATATGTTTCTGTCATTTAATCTTCAATGAAGACTCAATGTGCATATGTTACAGGCCTCAGCATGAGTTACCTATAAGCAGAAGATATGTCCTGTGTTGTACAGGAAAAGTACAGACAAGAGCCATCAGTTGTGTTACTTCAGCAGGTTGTCCTCTCTTTGAGGGACGGAAGCCTGGCGCAGCTTACTACAACTAGCGCTCATTTTTGGTGATACTTCCTCTTGTGGTGGAGTTGGGGAAACGCACCTTGCTAAAACCCATTCAGAAAACACATTTAAATCGGGCCTTCACAGAGAATTACACAATAATTCAAACAACATAACAATTGTGACCATACATTTGTAGGTGTCACACATAGCGTAACATAAAATATCAGTACATTTCTATTAAATCTTCTTACTGTCTTTAGAAATGTTGTCAAACAAAATGTAACTTTTTAGGGACCGAGCCGAAAGGCAAGGACCCTCCTGTTGTCCTCGAGTCAAGGAAGGAAGGGAGGAAGAAGGAAGGAAGGGAGGGAGGAAGGAAGGAAGGAAAAGAGGGAGGAATGAAGGAAGGGAGGAAGAAGGAAGGACGGTGCTTTCTCTCCTTCTACTAACCTAAAATGTATCTGCATGACACCAACATACAGCAGGGGGCGCTGAGTTTGAACATAAAGGCTTGAAGGACAAAATCCTGTTCATTGAGTTGAGAATGTTTTAAAGCTCATTAGATGAACTGTTGTGTGTGTTCAGTCTGTCAGGATGTCTGATCACAGAGGAAGGCTGTGCTTCTCTGGCCTCAGCTCTGAACTCCAACCCCTCCCATCTGAGAGAGCTGGACCTGAGCTACAATCATCCAGGAGACTCAGGAGAGAAGCTTCTGTCTGCTGGACTGAAGGATCCACACTGGAGACTGGACACTCTCAGGTATGGACAGACAGATGGACACTCTCAGGTATGGACAGACAGGTGGACACTCAGGTATGGACAGACAGGTGGACACTCTCAGGTATGGACAGACAGGTGGACACTCTTAGGTATGGACAGACAGATGGACACTCTCAGGTATGGACAGACAGGTGGACACTCAGGTATGGACAGACAGGTGGACACTCTCAGGTATGGACAGACAGGTGGACACTCAGGTACGGACAGGCAGGTGGACACTCTCAGGTATGGAAAGACAGGTGGACACTCTCAGGTATGGACAGACAGATGGACACTCAGGTATGGACAGGTGGACACTCACAGGTATGGACAGACAGGTGGACACTCTCAGGTATGGACAGGTGGACACTCACAGGTATGGACAGACAGGTGGACACTCTCAGGTATGGACAGACAGATGGACACTCTCAGGTATGGACAGACAGATGGACACTCTCAGGTATGGACAGATGGACACTCTCAGGTATGGACAGACAGGTGGACACTCTCAGGTATGGACAGATGGACACTCTCAGGTATGGACAGACAGATGGAAACTCTCAGGTATGGACAGATGGACACTCTCAGGTATGGGCAGACAGATGGACACTCTCAGGTATGGACAGACAGGTGGACACTCTCAGGTATGGACAGACAGATGGACACTCTCAGGTATGGACAGATGGACACTCTCAGGTATGGACAGACAGGTGGACACTCTCAGGTATGGACAGATGGACACTCTCAGGTATGGACAGACAGATGGAAACTCTCAGGTATGGACAGATGGACACTCTCAGGTATGGGCAGACAGATGGACACTCTCAGGTATGGACAGACAGGTGGACACTCTCAGGTATGGACAGACAGGTGGAAACTCTCAGGTATGGACAGATGGACACTCTCAGGTATGGACAGACAGGTGGACACACTCAGGTATGGACAGACAGGTGGACACTCTCAGGTATGGACAGACAGGTGGACACTCAGGTATGGACAGACAGATGGACACTCTCAGGTATGGACAGACAGGTGGACACTCAGGTATGGACAGACAGATAGACACTCTCAGGTATGGACAGATGGACACTCTCAGGTATGGACAGACAGGTGGACACTCTCAGGTATGGACAGACAGGTGGACACTCTCAGGTATGGACAGATGGACACTCTCAGGTATGGACAGACAGGTGGACACTCTCAGGTATGGACAGACAGGTGGACACTCTCAGGTATGGACAGACAGGTGGACACTCTCAGGTATGGACAGATGGACACTCTGACTAACTGAGGGACTCTGGTTCATGTTTAATGGTGGATATGAGTGAAGGTGTATGAAGCTGATTGTGTCTTTGTCTCTTCCTCCAGGATGGACCATGGTGGACTGCAGACACTGAAACCTGGTCTGAGGAAGTGTGAGTGTGTTTTCAATTTGATTCATGAGAACTTTGAGAAACCAAAAGTAGTAAATAAATCAACAGATGATAAACTGCAGCTGTATTGTGTCTCGTTCTCTCCATCAGATGCCTGTGAACTGGAACTGGATCCAAACACAATGCACAGAAAACTCAAACTGTCTGATAACAACAGGAAGGTGACATATGTAGAGAAGCATCAGTCATATCCTGATCATCCAGACAGATTTGACTACTGGCCTCAGCTGCTGTGTAGAAATGATCTGACTGGTCGCTGTTACTGGGAGGTCGAGAGGAGAGGATATGTTGATATATCAGTGAGTTACAGAGGAATCAGGAGGAGAGGAGAAAGTACTGACTGTAGGTTTGGAATGAATGATCAGTCCTGGAGTCTGAGATGCTCTGATCGTGGTTACTCTGTCTGTCACAATATGAGAGAAACATCCATCTCCTCCTCCTCCTCCTCCTCCTCCTCCTCTGTCTCTAACAGAGTAGCAGTGTATGTGGACTGTCCTGCTGGCACTCTGTCCTTCTACAGAGTCTCCTCTGACTCACTGATCCACCTCCACACCTTCAACACCACATTCACTGAACCTCTGTGTGCTGGATTTACAGTCTACTGGTCCAGGTCTGGTTCTGATTCAGTGTCTCTGTGTCCTCTGTAGGAGGGAGAGTCTCTCTGTGTCCTCTGTAGGAGGGAGAGTCTCTCTGTGTCCTCTGTAGGAGGGAGAGTCTCTCTGTGTCTCTGTAGGAGGGAGAGTCTCTCTGTGTCTCTGTAGGAGGGAGAGTCTCTCTGTGTCTCTGTAGGAGGGAGAGTCTCTCTGTGTCTCTGTAGGAGGGAGAGTCTCTCTGTGTCTCTGTAGGAGGGAGAGTCTCTCAGACAGAAACTCTGCTGACTGAAGATCAGCTGCTGAAATCAAACATCACACACACTCTGCACTGTGAAGCAGATCTGTCTCAGACTCAAACACTCAGTTATTTTTCCTTCTACATGATTCATTGATTAGTCTCAGTTGACTCTGCTGTTGTTACTGTCAAGATCCAATGAGCAGCATGCAGCTCTATTCATGTTTCAATCTAATAACATCTGTCCAGCTGTGGAAGCCCACAGTGTTTTTGTGCTTCTCACATGGATTTGATCTCAGCATCATCAAGAAAAGCTTTTAAATACAACACATTTACATCCTGGCTGTCTGATGTAATTCTCCCTTAGAGGCTAACCCTAACCCTTACCTCTTTGGACCACATTTGATTTTTCTCTTTTATTATTTACTTATTTTTAATGCATATATTTTTCCTTTGAGGTTGGCATCTTGTACATTTTTCTCCCTGTTATATTTGTTACTTATTATTTAGTTTGACTTTATTTTATCTATGTATTCATTTATTCATGTTTGGTACATTTTCTTTCTTTTCTCCTTTTTTTTGGGGGGGGGGGGTCTCTGTTCTAACACCACGAGTGGGAACAATATAAAACTACTGGAACATATATCTGTACATTATACTGGTCATCTGTACTTTACTGGTTTCCAATAAAGAAAAACAATAAAATACATTTATGAGGAAGTGAATCCTCAGTGAAATGAAAATGAATCCTGTGTCTGTGTTTCCTGCTTATTTATCTCTAATGGAGCCAAATATGTCATAAAATCAGTATTTTGACATCATCACATCTTTTCTCTTCCTGGAAAATAGTTTCACATGTTTGATCATAATGTGTCAGAGGCATTTACAAAAGTTCAGCCAATCAGATGTGACTTTGTGTGAGTATCCACACTGGACATATAAAAGCACACTTCACTGTGTGTGGGTCAGAGCAGCTAACAGAGCAACATGGAGAGAGATTAGAAGAGATATGTGTTTTATATCAGAGGATCAAACTTTGTTTCCATGTTCAGAACAAAGAGTCTGAGCTCTGATTCATTTAAAACATCTGTTATCTTAAATCTATATTATCTTATCATCTATATTATTATCTATGTCATTATTAGTGCCACGATTGCTAAGCTCCGAGGCATCTATTAATCTTCGCCATACTTATTCTTCTGCCAAATTGCGATGCGTAACTCCTCCCGCAGCTTTGAGAAAACCCCGACAATATATACATCAAAACGTGCAGCTCGATCGGGAAAGAGGTGCTATGACTTTTGGTGTTGAAATTCAAATTTTTCCCAAAGTTATTCCCCAAAAAACGGGGAAATTCTCCATTGAAAATGAATGGGAATATTTTGAAAAACCCACAAAATTTCACCTTTTTTCAGAGTCACCTAGCTCTCTCATACCTGCACGTAGAAATGTGATACAAACTTTAAAACGGAGGAAAACTTGTGCTCTCTCCAAAACACCAAACATGTGGGTTTTTTTTACATAACATGTAAACTTTTCAAACTATGAGCAGTCAAACGAGGAGTGGAAATCACTTTTTCTTCAAAGTTAGAGTGGAAGCGTCAGTTAGCTTGAGTGTGAGAAGCAGTAAAAAATAACCTTCATTTTTATCTTTAACTCGAGCTCACGGCCAAACCGTGAAAAGGAGACAAATAATTTTTTGTCAAAATATAGACAGAGGTGTTGGGATTCATAAAATGTGACGTTGACACATAGTTTATATATATTACCTAACTGGCTAAGTAACTGGCTTCGTCTGCCTTTGCTTCCCTCCTTCCAGATTTCCTAGATGGTCTGGTCCCTCCCTCCTCATCAAGGGATTGAGGTCACCTGTTGGGAGCCTTTATAAACTGGGTGATTTCAGGATGAGTTTCTCTTGAAAGGGACACTCTGATTATGATCTATCGAGCTATGATAAGGTCCACTTCAGACTATGGGTGTGTGATTTATGGATCAGCTGCTAAGTCTGCTCTGTGTAAATTAGACCTGGTTCAGGCTAAGGCCGTAAGAATCTCGACTCCTGTTCCTGCTTTACTTGTTGAAATGTTGAGTTACCTTTGAGAATCAGGAGATGCAGACTGGGGCTCCACTACTGGATTCAATGAAGTGGTTTAAAACATAGCTCTTGTTTAGAATTGAGATATCTCTACTTGTTAAATCGTACGCTATGTGTTAGCTCAGTCCGTGTGTTCGTTAAATGAAAGAATAGGAGAAGATGAGCGGTCTCACAGGCTATTTTATTTAGCAGTAAATGAATAAAACATACAGAGCTCTGGGTCGATATCTTCCTATCCCTGATGAACAACAGTGTGTGTCAGTTCATGAAGTCTGACTCTATGCTTTCCCTGACCCATTTATACACAAATACAGAATGTTTATGCAATGTGTGAGGTGTTGTCTCCTCCGGATTGGCTGTTGATCTGACTCCATCCTCCATCTTCTCACAGTCCAGGATATGTGACCTTCCTGTGACCTCCTTAAACAGGCGTAATAGTGACTTCCATGTGACCCCCTTCTTCTGAAACTACACAATCACAGACATCCTGTGGGGGTTTTTAAGGGTTAGTTCTGCATCGTTTAACACAGGATGGTCAGGGCTCTGACTGAATGTTTGACCCCAATCTCCTGTTAATAATAAACCTTTAACCTATACAAGTGGGACGTGTCAACGCTGGTTTCCTTCTTCATCCACACATCAAGAATCTACCTATTTAATTACACTTCAGGGTACTCTGTCTTCCAGCTGGGATGCATTCTTATTACACAACAAGCTTACTGCTTTCAAATTGTTACACATAGGACCACATATTTATATGAAACAAACAATAAAGTAATTAATCCCCTTATCTGATATTTTAGCAGTGGCCAATTCATAGCATATATCTACACTCTGCAGTAAAGTACCTTTTGGAGGAGTCTTGAGAGTTTGTAGATAAAGAAAGAAAGAGTCACATTTCCTTCATCACATAAAAAAGCAGTAAGCACTGAGCTGGAGCAAGATAAAGTGAGGAGGTCTGTTTGGTCTCCTGTTCCTTTCTGGTTTCTTCCTGAGGTTCATCTATATCTGCTAGAAATGGGTAAAATATCTCATGTAATGTTGTGATCAAATATTTAAACCAATTTAATTAATATATACAAATCTTTACAGGTGGTTGTAAGGACCCAGTGTCTGGGAAGACTGGGTTAGGGGTGTATGTGGTTAATAATAAATTAAAACAGTGTCTGCATATCAGAACATTTGTCTGTTTTCTCTGCTGAGCTACTGGCAGTTCTATGGGCATTAGATTGTTTTGGTGGCTCTGAAGGATCGGACATGAAGGACCTGACCTGAAATTGGGTTTTAGTGCTGTTTATGTATATGACATTGTGGGTACCTGGGCACTCAGGAGTTGAAGAGAATGATATTTCAGATAAATTGGCAAAGGAATCTCTATGAAGGGACACCATTGATTTGAATGTTCCACTGGGAATAAGTGAATGCTTTAGTATTTTAAAAGAAAAACTGGAACATCAGCGTCAGGAAGACTGGACTGAGGAGCAGAGGGGAGGCATTATTTCTCTCTGCTGCCCTCAGTAAAAAGCAAGAGGTGGAGGATTAAATCCGGATGAAGAGATGATGTTGTCGTAACCAGACTGTGTCATCTCTGTCAAGTTTCTGTTTGCTTTTGCACATTTCATGTTTATGTCTTGTCTTTCCTGTTTTTATTTTGAAATCACTAGCCCTCTGTCTCTGTTCTAGATTTACTTCCTGCACGCCCTTCCCCCGTCCTCTCACACCTGCTCCCTGATTGTTCTCCCCACCTGTTTCCCATCTTCCCTCATTACCTCTTGTACTTTACCTTGTGTGTCTCACAGTCTTGTTGCCAGTTCGTTGTACCTCACAGTCCTCGTCCCAGCTCTTATTATAGACCAAGCCATAGCCTGTTTCAAGCCATAGCCTGTTTTCGTGTTTTGACCCTGCTTGCCCCTTTGACCTGCCTTTTGCCTCTCGATTTGGAAACTTCTGCCTACCTGACTGCCTGCCCGTGTACCTAAACCTGCCTTTCTTGCCTGAACCTGCTGTGTTGAGCATTTGTGTCCTCCCGTTCTACGCTCTTAGTTCATGACAGAACGAACTGGCCATGACCGACACAGCCGACACAGATCTGGTTTGTAATGCCATTGGAGCTCAGGGCCAGAAGCTAGCTCAGCAGGAGCAACTGCTTACTACCCTGTGCTCGAGTCTGAGAGACCTGGCCACACGGCAGGACTCAATGATGCAATCTCTGGGCGGGCAAGTTAATTTGCTTCTGGAGAGATTGGACAACGCAGCCCTCCCTGTAGCTGCGCCAAATGTTGGGCCGGAACCACCGCCCATCCTGGCTGCTGCCGCACCATGTCCCCAGTTGTCTCGGCCTCAGAGATTCTCAGGAGACTCAGGTGATGTCAAGCCATTTCTCACACAGTGTGAACTCCATTTTGAACTGCAGGCTGCAGCCTTTCCTACTGAGCGCTCCAAGATCGCTTTCATCATCTCCCACCTGTCTGGACGCACTGAAGCCTGGGCTACTGCTGAATGGAGCCGCCGTGCCATGTCATGTGCCTCACTCCCGGACTTCACCAGGGCGCTGACACAGATCTTTCAACACACTTCACCGGGCCGAGAGGCTGCCCGAGCAATCATCAAACTGAGGCAAGGCAAACGTAAGGTCACAGATTATGCCATAGATTTCCGTACTCTTGCTGCTGAGAGTGAATGGAATGCTGCTGCGTTAGCCGATGCATTTTTTTCAGGGGCTGTCCGGAAACATTAAGGATCATCTGGTCTCCATGGACTTACCAGAGGATTTGGATTCGCTCATCGCCGTCGCCATCAAGATCGACAAGAGGCTCACGGAACGAGATCAGGACCGGGGTCGCCTTCCTGTGCGCGCTCCGCCTCACCAGAGTGGGAGAGGTGCTTCGTCTGATCGGCCTAATCGACTTCGCCCACTTTCCACATCCTGGGCTCCCCCAGCCGACACCATGGAGGAACCCATGCAGCTGGGTAACACCCGTCTCCCCCATGAGGAGCGCCTTCGCCGGCAGAGGGACGGGCGCTGCTTTTACTGCGGTCTCCTGGGACATCAGGTCGCAGACTGCCATATCAAGACCTCCAAGTATGGACTCAAGACTGCTATAAGGGTGAGCCAGAACACTGTTATTCATAACCCTGCTCACTATGAAGTTAAAGTTAGTTTTCACTCGAACACTGCTTCCATGGTGGTGCCAATTTTCATAGACTCTGGCTCTGATGCTAACCTCATGAACCTCTCTCTCGTCAGGAGTCTGGGTCTGAGCCAGCTCCGGTTACAACGTCCCCTCGAGGTGAAAGCGGTTGATGGCAATCGTCTGGGCCGAATTACCCACCGCACTCAATCAGTAACAGTCACGTTTCCTGATAGTCATACTGAGAGTATTAGTTTTCATGTTTTTCCCGCCATGTCCCATTTGTCCCATCCTCGGGCACCCCTGGTTAACCAGACATAATCCCAATTTTGATTGGGTAAAAGGGCCAAGTTTTGTCATGGGGCCAGGGCTGTTACCAATCATGTTTTGTTCCTCAGCCAGCGTTGACTCACCAAGACCCGGATCTTTATGGGGTACCTGCTTGTTACCACGACTTAGCTTTAGTTTTCAGTAAAGCGAGGGCGAAATCTCTTCCTCCTCACCGCCCTTATGACTGCGGTATTGACTTGTTGCAAGGAGCTACTCCGCCTAGGGGTAGGCTGTTCTCTCTCTCCTCCCCAGAACGTCAAGCTATGGAGGAGTACATCCAGGACTCGCTTACGGCAGGGATTATCCGTCCTTCTTCTTCACCGGCGGGAGCAGGATTTTTCTTTGTGGGGAAGAAAGATAAATCCCTGCGCCCCTGCATAGACTATCGGGGCCTCAATGACATAACAATTAAAAACAGGTACCCTCTCCCGCTCATCTCCACAGCCTTTGAACTCCTTGAGGGAGCCAAGGTATTCACTAAACTAGATTTACGCAATGCTTACCACCTCATACGCATCAAGCAGGGGGATGAATGGAAGACGGCGTTCAACACCCCTACAGGACATTATGAATATCTTGTCATGCCCTTTGGTTTAACCAATGCTCCTGCTGTTTTTCAAAGTCTTGTGAATGATGTCCTACGGGACATGCTCAATGTATTTGTGTTTGTGTACTTAGACGACATCCTGGTATTCTCCCCCGATGAGGAAACTCACAAGGACCATGTCCGGAAAGTGCTACAACGGTTGCTCGACAACCAGTTGTATGTCAAGGCGGAAAAGTGTGAGTTCCACAAGCCCTCGGTGTCATTCCTGGGGTTTGTGCTGTCTGAGGGGGAAATCCAGATGGACCCTGCCAAGGTCTCTGCAGTTGCAGAGTGGGCCACGCCTCGTTCGAGGAAGGAGGTTCAGAGGTTTCTTGGTTTCGCCAATTTTTATCGCAAATTTATCCGCAACTATAGTTCCATAGCTGCTCCATTGCATAACCTGACCTCTCCTAACCAAGCTTTTGTCTGGTCCATAGAATGTGAAACCTCTTTTAACCTCCTCAAGAAGAGCTTCACCTCAGCGCCCATGCTCAGACTCCCAGACTCCCGCCAGCAGTTCATAGTCGAGGTGGACGCCTCTGATGTGGGTGTCGGGGCAGTACTTTCACAGATTAATCCAGATAACGGTAAGCTGCACCCTTGTGCTTTTCTTTCCAAGAAACTCTCCAGTGCAGAACAAAATTATGACATTGGGGATAGAGAACTGCTGGCGGTGAAGGTGGCTCTGGAGGAGTGGAGGCACTGGCTTGAGGGGGCGCAACAGCCATTTCAGGTCTGGACTGACCATACGAATCTTGAATATCTGAAATCGGCCAAAAGATTAAACTCCAGGCAGGCCAGATGGTCTATTTTCTTTAGCCGATTTGATTTTGTCCTCTCATTCCGCCCTGGCTCCAAGAACACCAAACCTGACTCTCTTTCTCGTATGTTTGACCCAGACAACTCCAATCAGGCTCCCAAAACCATCCTCCCAAAGTCCTGTTTTGTTTCGGCCTTCTCCTGGGGAATTGAGGACAAGGTCAGAGCAGCTAGTGTCAGCATCCAGGTTCCTCCGGAGTGTCCTGAGGACAAACTGTTCGTGGTCCCAGAACTCCGGGGGGAGGTTATACATTGGGGACACATCAACAAGGTAACTTGCCACGCGGGGATCCTTAAGACCCTGTCTGTAGTGCAGCTGCGTTTCTGGTGGCCCAAGATGAAGAATGATGTTATTAATTATGTTAACGCTTGCACTGTCTGTGCCATGTATAAGGTGTCCCATCGGAGACCACCGGGGGAGCTTCTGCCCCTCTCAGTACCCAAGCGCCCATGGTCGCACATTTCCTTGGATTTTGTCACGGGGCTTCCTCCCTCTAGTGGTAACACTGTTGTTTTGACTGTTGTTGACAGACTTTCTAAGATGGCTCACTTCATCCCGCTCCCCAAGCTTCCTTCAGCCAAGGAGACAGCCGCAGCATTAATCATGTTTTCAGGATCCATGGCTTCCCTGAGGATGTGGTCTCTGACCGGGGCCCGCAATTCATCTCCAAGTTCTGGAAGGAGTTTTGTAGTCTGTTGGGAGCCACAGTTAGCCTGTCGTCAGGTTTTCACCCACAGTCTAATGGACAATCTGAACGCCTCAGTCAGGAACTCGAAGGGCCTGAGGATCACTGCGTCGCAACACCCTGACACCTGGTCATCACAACTGGTCTGGGTGGAACTTGCTCATAACTCCTTACCCTCTGCATCATCTGGTTTTTCTCCGTTTCATGTAGTACATGGTCACCCACTCTCTCTCTTTCCTTCCACAGACCCTGATAGCTCTGTTCCATCTGCCCTGTCTTTGGTTCGCCGATGTAAGAGGACCTGGGAGCGAGCTCGCCAGCACCTCCTGCGGCAGTCCACCGCATATAAGGCTGCGGCGGACAAAAAGAGGTCGTCTGCTCCTGCTTACTCCACGGGTCAAAGGGTCTGGCTTTCGACCAAGAATCTGCCACTCAGGGTGGAGTCTCGCAAGCTCGCCCCCAGGTTCATCGGCCCCTTCCCCATAACCAAGGTTGTTAATCCTGTCTCTGTCTGTCTGCGTCTCCCTAGGTCCATGCGTGTCCACCCCACATTTCACGTTAGTCATGTCAAACCAGCACTCACCAGCCAGTTCTGCCCTCCGGCCAGGCCCCCTCCACCCCCCCGGTTCATCGACGGCGGTCCAGTTTTTGCGGTCAGGAAGCTCCTGTCGGCCCGCCGTCGTGGCAGGGGGATCCACTACTTGGTGGACTGGGAGGGGTACGGGCCGGAGGAGCGGTCCTGGATCCCCTCTCGGTTTATTGTCTGCCCCTCACTTATTCGTGATTTCCATGCCTCGCACCCTCAAGCACCTGGGCCTTCAGGAGCCGGCCCTTAGGGGGGGGGTACTGTCATGTCTGTCAAGTTTCTGTTTGCTTTTGCACATTTCATGTTTATGTCTTGTCTTTCCTGTTTTTATTTTGAAATCACTAACCCTCTGTCTCTGTTCTAGATTTACTTCCTGCACGCCCTTCCCCCGTCCTCTCACACCTGCTCCCTGATTGTTCTCCCCACCTGTTTCCCATCTTCCCTCATTACCTCTTGTACTTTACCTTGTGTGTCTCACAGTCTTGTTGCCAGTTCGTTGTACCTCACAGTCCTCGTCCCAGCTCTTATTATAGACCAAGCCATAGCCTGTTTTCGTGTTTTGACCCTGCTTGCCCCTTTGACCTGCCTTTTGCCTCTCGATTTGGAAACTTCTGCCTACCTGACTGCCTGCCCGTGTACCTAAACCTGCCTTTCTTGCCTGAACCTGCTGTGTTGAGCATTTGTGTCCTCCCGTTCTATGCTCTTAGTTCATGACAGACTGAGACTGAGACGTTGTAGTCTTGCTGGTTGTTTAAAAGTTGTTGGGAAACATCAAGATGGTTTGTGTGAATGTGGTAAACTGTGCAACCTGTATATAAATGAGAGGCAGAAGTTATTTAAAGAGTTATCAGATTTTTTTCTGTTAAATCCATTTTTGGAACAGAGTAACATTCAATGTGTTGGGAGAGCAGTTATAAAGTATCTCCATTCTACTGGACTTTATGTGAAAATATAGGATGAAGGTTCTTATGCCTGTAGAGGGCAGCATTACGCTCTTTTTACAGCTGTCCAGAACTTTATTAGAATATGTCAGGATCCTAGTGTTTTTCCTTGCGTGTTCCCTGTCTTATGTGTGTTTGTCTGGAGCTGGGCTTCAATCAGCCACTTCCACTCTCCCCTGTATATAAGCCCGGTTCAGTTCAGCACTCATCACCAGATTGTCAGCTTACCTCTGTGGTAGTTTGATGTACATCGGCTCTGTAGTTTTTTACTTGCTACTTATATTTCCCTGTTAATCCTGACTGTTCTGTTTTCAGTGCCTTTGCCTGCTCCCCACCGGACTCAACCGGCCACCTCTGCCCCGCTCCAGCTCAGCCAATCCACAATCAGTACTGTTAGTAGTAATAATATGAAGCTAACAGCCTGCTGAATGTTTTTAGTTCAGATTCACTTTGAGTTTGTTTCTGATCAGATTAAATCCAAACCTGAACTCAGGATCTAGAAACTAGTTGAACTTAACTTAACGCAGCAGGTGTTTATCTCTCTGTTCATTTCCTGTTTGCAGCATTCATTTATTTACTTTAACCTTTGTACTTTTTACTGTGACGCAGATATTTTCTCCGTGTGAAGCTTCGGTAAGTGACTGTTTTCAGTTATTTGACAGTTAAAAAGTGTAAAAAGCAGAAAGTGAAGCTGCTGTTAGTGTTGAGAGGAGCTCAGCTCAGTTAACAGCTGACTCTGATTAGTCCAGGACTGAGTGGGAATCAACTTTCATCCAGAACAGACTCAGATGGATTTGTAGTTTTTCCCTCAGTCCAACATTTCTATAATAATCTCTAAACTATATATTCTAACTACTCAGTTCTGAACTATATAGTAGCCTATATACTCTATAGTAGGGGATACCAGGGAAGGTTGTAACTGTTTTTGTCTCAGCACCTACATTAAATGTGAATTTTTGTGATTGAGTTCTCACATTTTAACAAAATTACCTTCATTTGTTTACTGCAAACAGAAATCAGTTTACTGTTGTTCACCAAAAACAAAAAGAACTAATCAGCTAAATGAGGAACAGTGTCAGTTTTGTGGATGTTTATAACTTTAGAGAAGCTTTCCTAGAGATTATCATCTGATAACACCTCACTGATTCTTTAGAATTTAGATAAAACAGGTTTTAATTTTGAAAACAAATATCAAATATTAAGAAATCTATGATTATATGTTTATAGAACAAGTTCCCAGCAACCATTAATCCTGACTTTGTACTTCTTTCATAAAATATGGGTTTTTCTTGTCAACACAGTCAGACCCAATAAAAAGTTAATTATTACTATTTTATTTGGTCTGATATAGATTTAGAGCATTTAACAATTGTACACAAATATGTTGTTAAATGTTAAAATATTCCCTTTAATTTATTTTGTATGCTGTTTCATTTGCTCTTTGAAAACTCTCATATCATGCAAGTCTTATCATTTGCATTTAATATAAAAAATAACAGTTTTGAACATAAATGAACACATTATTTCATTCAAAGAAACAATTACTTTAATAAATCAGATGTTTTGGAGAAACAGATTGAAAACATAATATTTTAAAACAAAAGTTCCATCCGACGGAGGTGACTGAGACTGAAAGTGGTTGTTTGCACACTTAATTTAACAATTTGGTGCAATAAATAACATTATTATAACTCAATGATAATTCATGTAAATGTTATCATTCTATAATAACTAACAGCAAAATATAAACTAGTATTGTTTTAAACATCAAAAACATTTTGTCAGCTTTATATTGATGAGAAGCCGTTTGAGAATTGGATCATATATCTCAAGGTGTAACTCCTAATAACTCAGCGTCTAATAATCACTGTGGTCAGACAGAGAACCTGACTGTGTTGATAAAAACAGATTAGATGTAGATGGCACATGAGTTCTATACAGGAGCCATCTTGTTTTCCCTCTGTTGTTATTTACCTCTGACTTCCTCTTAAATTGCTTAAATTTATTTCATAATTTAGAAGAATTATCCACATACAAAAGAGACAGTGTTGACACGTCATGGTTGTGACATTAGCAACATTAATAAATATGTAATGTATAATGGAAAGAAGTCCTCAGTAATATAACTTATTATTATTATTATTATAACTGATTGTTGACAAAAAACACAAAATTAAAGTAAATATTGTTAAATTAACTGATTTTAGTTTTTAATTTTTTTTTCAATTCACTCTTTCATCTGATATATATATTATACATTTTAAATATTTGTCTGAGGAAACATGCTTTTGTTGGTTCTGGCTTTTGCATATAATCAAATAATTTATAAAATTATAAACAAACATATGAAAAAAAGTTACATTTGTGCAAAAACATCCTCAGATGATCAACCCTGATTATTTTAAATAAGAAAATGTGATTAATCTTCATAGAAATTGGCACTATTAAGAATCAGTGACCTACTGACACAAACACATGCAGCAGGAGGCCAGAAGCAGCTCATCATCATACACGTAACATTCTGGGAAGATGTTTGATAGTTAATAAACCAACAAGCATGCACATTATTTAGTTTGCCTAAAATGATGAAACATGAACTGCAGTGTGTGTGTCTGTTATCTCATCAGAGTAATCAGTGTATCAGTAGATAGGACCTCCTAATCTGCACCTGTCAGATGCTCAGCAGGCCTATTTAGTGTGGAGTGAGTCCATAGTACAAGTCTGCTTCCTCAATCAAGTAACCAGTCAACACTTCCTCTGAAGACTCACTATCACACCTAATTATGGTTGAGTTAATGATTGTACTGTAACTTTGTTCTCTGATGTTTTGCCAGATTCTTGCAGTACCTGCTCAGTGTCACATGGTAGATAGTCTTTGCTGATTGACCTCACTGACTTTCCCTGCCAAGTTCAGACACATGACTATTCATTTTCCCACTGTCTGGGTATAATGGAAAAAGTTGAGTAGGAAAATCTGTAACTTGGGATGGTTGTAAGTAACACTTTCTTAAAAGGTGTTACAACCATCGCCACCCCTGTCAGCCATTGTTTAAATAGCTGTAACAACATGGTGGTTTGAAATGAGCATAAATCACATTTAACTTAATAACCTGCTCTTTAATCTAATACAAGTTACATCATTCAAACTGAAACAGTATTAATCAAAATATAGACTTGGTACAAAAATTACTTTTACCTGAAATGTTTTATTTTGCTGTAATATCTGCACACTTCCTCACACTGCCACACAAATTCACAAGGAAGGTCATGTAGTGACTAGTTATACATGAAATTGATCACAAGACTTTTATGTCATCTCTTATTGGTGAAAGTGACACTGTTACAATCAACCTGTAGATACAATATAGATTATTCTGATGGTTTTTTTTTACACCGGGCTGCAGATAGTGGACTGCACCTATGAAGAGAAAAAGGTAGAGCTGGTGCTGAAATAGCCAACATGTGTGTGGTGATGACAGAAAAAAACACTGCAGTAAATCAATGACCATTGGAGGCAGGAATGCGTCACCTTTACTATGAGTCCCTGTTGTGTATAAACGGTACAGAAGGGACTGCAGAGTCGGATCATGGCTGACACAGTGGGACAGGGAGTACAGTGCAGTGTGTTTTAATAAATAATAATCAGTAAAATGTTTGATGTCCACACAAAATACATATATGTATGTATTTAGACTAATATCAGCTCTATTAAATTGAAATTATAATCATAATGATAATATGAAGAATAAGTTGAGGCCTACATGATGATCCTGCAGTCCTAATATAAAGTATAAAGTATAAATAGAGAGGGAGAGGGAGGAGGTCACAGGAAGACAAACAGCAGAATAGCTTCACAAAGAACAGCAGGACAGCTTGAACCTCATTTATTGTTCAGAGAGAAAAAGACAGGTGAGAAATGATCTTGGATTAGATTCCTGTCCAGTGAAATAGTAGTGTGGTGTTACACAGGTACAGATGTCATTACTCTGATGTCATTAGATTAGTAGAGAATGAACAGAGTCAGAGAGCAGCAGCAGGGTAACAAGGTGGAGGAGAGAGGGAGTCATGTGGCTCATTTACCTTCTGAGGAAACTCTGAATAAAGTCAGTCTGCTGCTTCAGCTTTACTGTCATCACACAATCCAGGACTGTCCAGTGAAATGCAGCTGAGACACAAACACATGTCATTACAATCAGAGAAGTGAAATAAAGCAGTTTGAGTGAGTTTGTGAGGTCCAGCTGCTGCAGTGTGATCCAACAGTCCTGCAGTAAATCCTCCTTCATCAAGCTTTAATGTTCACTTTGTGTTCATTCAGCTTGTTGCTCATTTTGGAGGCTGCAGTTTGTGCTGCTGTTGAATGATATTGTGTTCTACTGAGAGCTGTTTCTCATATTTAGTCCATTTCTATCAATGAGGGTGGACTAAATAATAGAAACAGCTGATGTTCAAAGCATCAGAGAACAGTAGAGAGAACAGTAGAGAGTCAGTGATGCAGGAACCTGAAGCTGTTCACCTGTTCCACCTCAGCTCCTTTCATGTAGACACACTCATGTGTCTTCACCTCCCGTCTCCTAAAATCTATCAGCTGATTGGTTTTGCTGATGTTGAGCAGCAGCCTGTCAGATGTTTGTCTCCTGGCTATTTGTAATGGATGATGGTGGTGTGGTCCCTCCTCCAGCTGGCAGTAGAAGGCACATTTGATGTTTGTAGACTTTGACAGTGAAGTGATGATGAAGTGACAGCAGCCTCACATCAGATGGACTGATGAAGGAGAATCAGCAGCATCTTCTCTCTCTGTGTTTCCTCCACAGCTGAAGCTCCAAAGTCTCTGTGACTGGATGTGAACTGAGCAGCTGAACATCTTCCATGTTGTAGTGAGTGAGTGCAGCTCTCCCAGCAGCTGTTTCTCTGCTATGGATCAGTGTGAGGACAGAGAGGAGGGAGTCCCTCCCTCTAAAAGCTCTCTGTGTGGGGAACATGACAGCCAGACCAAAGCTCAGAGGTGAGATGAGGATCTCTAACTGTCCATCACTGTTCTCCACTCACATCACTCCACCATCATTATTCACACTCACTGTCACATCTGACACTCAACTACTGAATAATAAGTCACAATAACTCAGAATGAACTACTAACTTTGTGAGTTAACAAAGAGCTCAACCACTGATTAGTCAACTAATCAACTAAGATGAGACAGCATCTTTCATCAGATGACATTTTGATGAACAGGAGAACGTTTCTCATCCACTGTCTTCTTACTGATTTTCATTCTGCTTCTAAAACTTCAGCTGTTGACAGTCTGCTCAACATTCATCTTTTTAAACGTTTTATTTGTTGTTTGTTTGTATCAGGATGCAGCAGCAGAGAGCAGACTCTCCTGAACCCAGCTGTGTGTCCATGAAGACTGACTGGTCTAAGGATCATCCTTTTTCTTATTTCTTCAGGTATGTTTTCTTTTTCTTTTAGACACAGTGAACACAATAACAAAAAAACAAAACAAAAAGCTCAGCACAACATTGGTCTGAACAGCCAGCATAAAATCAGTGACAGTTATGTATGACATACATACATGTAAAATATATTTCAGTAGTTCAATGCATAGTAGACCCACACCCAAAAACAAAACAAAAATAAAAAAACCCAAATAAAAATTCCGAAAAGTTTTGCTGTACAACTGTATTGTTGACAAATAAAGTAGCTTAACTTTAACTGGTATCCGTCTATTGCTTTTGAAGACCCATGAGCCAGCCAGGCCCTAAAGGCCTCCTTACTCAGCTTGACGGCCTCCTTCACCACTGGTGTCCACCAATGGGTCCTCGGGTTGCCGCCCCGACAGGCAACATTAACCTTTTAGCCGCAGCTCTGGGCAGCTGCCTCCACATGTGAGGTCTTGAACACAGTCCACTTGGATGTCCTCAACCTCCCAGAGAATGCAGTAATTCCTCCAGAGGTGGGAGTTAAAGATCTCATGGATGGAGGCCTCCGCCAGACAGTCCCAATTCACCCTCATTACTCGTTTAGGTTTCCCAGGTCTGTCTGATAGCTTGCCCCCCCCCCCCCCCCCCCCCCCCCCCCACCTGATCTAGTGTCCAAGATATTGTGGCAACCTGGCCCTTTAATAACATGCACGGCGGCGCACACACACCCCCTGATTTGTGAATGGCGGCAGAGTTAAAAAAACATGGCATAGGATACTCATAGGCTGGCATCGCACCAAGGAAGTGGTATAACCGTCCATGCATGCTTAGCCACCCAACCCTGGTTCCACGCAAGAGTCTGCTAGTAGCTTAGCCTGTCGAGGTTACCTGCTCCATCCTCTTTTTCCACTGTCATTCAACAGTGAAACTGCAGGTGGTACCGTGTGCCACTCCCGGATCACATCACAAAGATCCACAACAAACAGGAGGTACACTCGTATTCAATTTGGGGGGGGACCAAATAAATAACTGTGAGCTGAGTAAGGACTCTGAGAAATTGACTCTGGTGGAGGACAAGTGCACTGCTTGGGTTTTGGGAGTCGTGAGTGTGTGTGTGTGTGTGTGTTATTTTCTCATTATCTGTAAGTACATTGTGGAAACTGTAACTTGCTGTGTTATGTTTTGTGCTGCTGTAATATTGAGTTTGGTGTGTGCTGGTGATTTAGGGGATGGTAGGGTTGTCATCTCGTTTGTAGGGTCCCGGTTGTAAAATAAAGGTTGAAATTGCCAGGTACATTCTGACTGGCACCCCGGCAACAGCCGGTGACCGCTACAACATACGGCCACAGGTCTGATGACACCACTACAAAGTGGATCATGGACCTTTGTCCTAAGGTGTTCTGGTACCAGGTCAACTTCTGACCCTCCTGATGCTGGAACAGTGTTTGTTATGATCCATGGCTAGCACACAAGTCCAATAACAATACACCACTCAGGTTCAGATGGGGCCGTTCCTCCCAATCGCCCCCTCCAGGTTTCTCCATCGTTGCCCACGTGGGCGTTGAAGTCCCCCAGCAGAACTATGGACTCAGCAGGCCGCGGCCCCTCCAGGGCCCAGAGAGTCCAAGAAGGCCGGGTACTCTGAGCTGCTGTTTGCTGCAGACACACAGACACCAGTCAGAGTCTTCCTCCCAAAAACACCAAGTCACAAGGAGGCAACCCTCTCGTCCTGCAGGAGAACTCGAACACTGCTGTGCTCAGCCGGATCCGGCTCCAGAACAGAGTCCGGCTCCTCTCACCCTGTTGACTCCAGAGAAGAAGAGAGTCCGGTTCCTCTCCAGGAGTTTGGTTCCAGAGCCGCTACTGTGTGTAGAGGTCAGTCCAAATATATCCAGTTGGTACCGGCCCACCACTCTGGCTCCTTCACCAACAGCGAGGTGATGTTCCACATCCCTAGAGCTAATTTATGATGCAGGGGATCAGCATGCCTAGTCCTACACCTCTGCCCAATGCCTAATCAATATCACGGCAACCCTGCAGCTGTGGTGGGCAGGGCGACTCCGCCTTGATTTTTGGGGCTTTTCCACCAAACACTCACCGGTAAGCTCCCCTCCCAGGCCTGGCTCCATAAACGTGCCCCGATCTCCCTCTCCCGGGAAAGGTTCTCACCTCCCTTTTGTGTTGCTCCATTGGTATCGTTCTTAGTCTGGACCCTCACCTGGGACCAATTTGACTTGGGAGACCCTACCAGGGTCCCCCAAGGGTCACAGGGGACACGTAAACCTCTCAATCACAATAAGGTGATGATTCTCAGAGGAGAGCAGGAGCTGCTAACAAAAAGAAAAGGAACAGGATCAGAAATTAGTTACGTTGAACTAGAGTCCAAGTAACTTTGACAAACTTGCAGGGAAAGAATGACTGAGATGTTTGTTGTCCTGAGGAGCTGATGAGGGAATTACAGACTGGCAACAGGCTAGCAGGTGGGTGTGGAACTGACAGCAGTCGGAGGGGAGTAAGAGATGCTCAGAGCTGACATTTCAACTGCTTAATCTTTCATTTCTTTTGGTTTAACTCAATGCTTTTGTCTCTGTTTTCTTTGTATCAGGATGCAGCAGCAGAGAGCAGACTCTCCTGAACCCAGCTGTGTGTCCATGAAGAGTGACTGTTCTATGGGTCATCTTACTGAGTTTAAAGATGGACAACCTGCTGATGGAAGGTAAGAATTTCAAACCGTGGTTCATAGAACTACGGTTGTATGAATCCTGGTTGACGGCCAGAGGCGGTGCTTCATCACTCAAAGTCTCCATCTTGCGCGTGCGCAGGTCGAGTGTTCATACCAACAAAGACGGCTGTGACACCGGCTAACCTATATCTTCCGGTGACATCAGAGGATCTGTTACTGCAGAATCTTCTTGCGAAACCACAAGGATTCTGAGTGACATAACGCTTTGGCGGTCATCCAGGATTTATTGAACCGTAGTTGCCTACTTAACTTTTGTTCTATTTCATCCTTACTGACTGCCAGAGGTGGTTGTTCAGCACTGGATGACCCATAACAACAAAGTCACGGGGGAATGCCAATACATACCTCATTGAGAGGAAGCAGTAGAGGTGGGCAACAGGACCACACCCAGTGGATGGGGAGTGGCCACATTCACCCGATAGAATCTGGAGAAGGTAGTCGGTGATGCCCAGGATGCCGCGTCACATATGTCCTCCAAGGGCACGCCACGCAGAGCCGCCCATGACATAGACACAGCCCTAGTTGAGTGGCACCTCACGTCTAATGGCAGGGGGCGACCACTCCTTTTATACGCATGGGTGATGACATCCACGATCCAATGCGACAGTCCCTGTTTGGAGAAGGCACAGCCTTTCTTAGGACCACCATAACAGAGGAACAGCTGTTCTGACCGTCTTATGCTCGTGGTTGAAGTGATATAGACTCTTAAAGCCCGCACAGGGCACAGCAGTCCTAACCTTTCCTCCCCTGCACGGGGGAGGAAAGCTCACGATAAGGTGACGATTCTCAGAGGAGAGCAGGAGCTGCTAACAAATGAAAAGGAACACGATCAGAAATGAGTTACGTTGAACTAGAGTCCAAGTAACTTTGACAAACTTGCAGGGAAAGAATGACTGAGATGTTTGTTGTCCTGAGGAGCTGATGAGGGAATTACAGACTGGCAACAGGCTAGCAGGTGGGTGTGGAACTGACAGCAGTCGGAGGGGAGTAAGAGATGCTCAGAGCTGACATTTCAACTGCTTAATCTTTCATTTCTTTTGGTTTAACTTCATGCTTTTGTCTCTGTTTTCTTTGTATCAGGATGCAGCAGCAGAGAGCAGACTCTCCTGAACCCAGCTGTGTGTCCATGAAGAGTGACTGTTCTATGGGTCATCTTACTGAGTTTAAAGATGGACAACCTGCTGATGGAAGGTAAGAATTTCAAACCGTGGTTCAAAGAACTACGGTTGTATGAATCCTGGTTGACGGCCAGAGGCTGTGCTTCAGCACTGAAAGTCTCCATCTTGCGCTTGCGCAGGTCGAGTGTTCATACCAACAAAGACTGCTGTGACACCGGCTAACCTATATCTTCCGGTGACATCAGAGGATCTGTTACTGCAGAATCTTCTGGCGAAACCACAAGGATTCTGAGTGACATAACGCTCTGGCGGTCATCCAGGATTTATTGAACCGTAGTTGCATACGTAACTTTTGTTCTATTTCATCCTTACTGACTGCCAGAGGTGGTGCTTCAGCACTGGATGACCCATAACAATAAAGTCACGGGGGAATGCCAATACATACCTCATTGAGAGGAAGCAGTAGAGGTAGGCAACAGGACCACACCCAGTGGATGGGGAGTGGCCACTTTCACCCGATAGAATCTGGAGAAGGTAGTCGGTGATGCCCAGGATGCCGCGTCACATATGTCCTCCAAGGGCACGCCACGCAGAGCCGCCCATGACGTAGAGACAGCCCTAGTTGAGTGGCACCTCACGCATAATGGCAGGGGGCGACCATTCCTTTTATACGCGTGGGTGATGACATCCACGATCCAATGCGACATTCCCTGTTTGGAGAGAGCACAGCCTTTCTTAGGACCACTATAACAGAGGAACAGCTGTTCTGACCGTCTTATGCTCGTGGTTGAAGTGATATAGACTCTTAAAGCCCGCACAGGGCACAGCAGTCCTAACCTTTCCTCCCCTGCACGGGGGAGGAAAGCTCACGATAAGGTGACGATTCTCAGAGGAGAGCAGGAGCTGCTAACAAATGAAAAGGAACACGATCAGAAATGAGTTACGTTGAACTAGAGTCCAAGTAACTTTGACAAACTTGTAGGGAAAGAATGACTGAGATGTTTGTTGTCCTGAGGAGCTGATGAGGGAATTACAGACTGGCAACAGGCTAGCAGGTGGGTGTGGAACTGACAGCAGTCGGAGGGGAGTAAGAGATGCTCAGAGCTGACATTTCAACTGCTTAATCTTTCATTTCTTTTGGTTTAACTCAATGCTTTTGTCTCTGTTTTCTTTGTATCAGGATGCAGCAGCAGAGAGCAGACTCTCCTGAACCCAGCTGTGTGTCCATGAAGAGTGACTGTTCTATGGGTCATCTTACTGAGTTTAAAGATGGACAACCTGCTGATGGAAGGTAAGAATTTCAAACCGTGGTTCAAAGAACTACGGTTGTATGAATCCTGGTTGACGGCCAGAGGCTGTGCTTCAGCACTGAAAGTCTCCATCTTGCGCTTGCGCAGGTCGAGTGTTCATACCAACAAAGACTGCTGTGACACCGGCTAACCTATATCTTCCGGTGACATCAGAGGATCTGTTACTGCAGAATCTTCTTGCGAAACCACAAGGATTCTGAGTGACATAACGCTCTGGCGGTCATCCAGGATTTATTGAACCGTAGTTGCATACGTAACTTTTGTTCTATTTCATCCTTACTGACTGCCAGAGGTGGTTGTTCAGCACTGGATGACCCATAACAATAAAGTCACGGGGGAATGCCAATACATACCTCATTGAGAGGAAGCAGTAGAGGTAGGCAACAGGACCACACCCAGTGGATGGGGAGTGGCCACTTTCACCCGATAGAATCTGGAGAAGGTAGTCGGTGATGCCCAGGATGCCGCGTCACATATGTCCTCCAAGGGCACGCCACGCAGAGCCGCCCATGACGTAGAGACAGCCCTAGTTGAGTGGCACCTCACGCCTAATGGCAGGGGGCGACCATTCCTTTTATACGCGTGGGTGATGACATCCACGATCCAATGCGACATTCCCTGTTTGGAGAGAGCACAGCCTTTCTTAGGACCACCATAACAGAGGAACGGCTGTTCTGACCATTTTATGCTTGTGGTTGAAGTGATATAGACTCTTAAAGCCCACACAGGGCACAGCAGTCCTAACCTTTCCTCCCCTGCACGGGGGAGGAAAGCTCACGATAAGGTGGCTATTCTCAGAGGAGAGCAGGAGCTGCTAACAAATGAAAAGGAACACGATCAGAAATTAGTTACGTTGAACTAGAGTCCAAGTAACTTTGACAAACTTGCAGGGAAAGAATGACTGAGATGTTTGTTGTCCTGAGGAGCTGATGAGGGAATTACAGACTGGCAACAGGCTAGCAGGTGGGTGTGGAACTGACAGCAGTCGGATGGGAGTAAGAGATGCTCAGAGCTGACATTTCAACTGCTTAATCTTTCATTTCTTTTGGTTTAACTCAATGCTTTTGTCTCTGTTTTCTTTGTATCAGGATGCAGCAGCAGAGAGCAGACTCTCCTGAACCCAGCTGTGTGTCCATGAAGAGTGACTGTTCTATGGGTCATCTTACTGAGTTTAAAGATGGACAACCTGCTGATGGAAGGTAAGAATTTCAAACCGTGGTTCATAGAACTACGGTTGTATGAATCCTGGTTGACGGCCAGAGGCTGTGCTTCAGCACTGAAAGTCTCCATCTTGCGCTTGCGCAGGTCGAGTGTTCATACCAACAAAGACTGCTGTGACACCGGCTAACCTATATCTTCCGGTGACATCAGAGGATCTGTTACTGCAGAATCTTCTTGCGAAACCACAAGGATTCTGAGTGACATAACGCTTTGGCGGTCATCCAGGATTTATTGAACCGTAGTTGCCTACTTAACTTTTGTTCTATTTCATCCTTACTGACTGCCAGAGGTGGTTGTTCAGCACTGGATGACCCATAACAACAAAGTCACGGGGGAATGCCAATACATACCTCATTGAGAGGAAGCAGTAGAGGTGGGCAACAGGACCACACCCAGTGGATGGGGAGTGGCCACTTTCACCCGATAGAATCTGGAGAAGGTAGTCGGTGATGCCCAGGATGCCGCGTCACATATGTCCTCCAAGGGCACGCCACGCAGAGCTGCCCATGACGTAGAGACAGCCCTAGTTGAGTGGCACCTCACGCCTAATGGCAGGGGGCGACCATTCCTTTTATACGCATGGGTGATGACATCCACGATCCAATGCGACAGTCCCTGTTTGGAGAAGGCACAGCCTTTCTTAGGACCACCATAACAGAGGAACAGCTGTTCTGACCGTCTTATGCTTGTGGTTGAAGTGATATAGACTCTTAAAGCCCGCACAGGGCACAGCAGTCCTAACCTTTCCTCTCCTGCACGGGGGAGGAAAGCTCACGATAAGGTGACGATTCTCAGAGGAGAGCAGGAGCTGCTAACAAATGAAAAGGAACACGATCAGAAATTAGTTACGTTGAACTAGAGTCCAAGTAACTTTGACAAACTTGCAGGGAAAGAATGACTGAGATGTTTGTTGTCCTGAGGAGCTGATGAGGGAATTACAGACTGGCAACAGGCTAGCAGGTGGGTGTGGAACTGACAGCAGTCGGAGGGGAGTAAGAGATGCTCAGAGCTGACATTTCAACTGCTTAATCTTTCATTTCTTTTGGTTTAACTCAATGCTTTTGTCTCTGTTTTCTTTGTATCAGGATGCAGCAGCAGAGAGCAGACTCTCCTGAACCCAGCTGTGTGTCCATGAAGAGTGACTGTTCTATGGGTCATCTTACTGAGTTTAAAGATGGACAACCTGCTGATGGAAGGTAAGAATTTCAAACCGTGGTTCATAGAACTACGGTTGTATGAATCCTGGTTGACCGACAGAGGCGGTGCTTCAGCACTGAAAGTCTCCATCTTGCGCGTGCGCAGGTCGAGTGTTCACACCAACAAAGACGGCTGTGACACCGGCTAACCTATATCTTCCGGTGACATCAGAGGATCTGTTACTGCAGAATCTTCTTGCGAAACCACAAGGATTCTGAGTGACATAATGCTCTGGCGGTCATCCAGGATTTATTGAACCGTAGTTGCATACATAACTTTTGTTCTATTTCATCCTTACTGACTGCCAGAGGTGGTGCTTCAGCACTGGATGACCCATAACGACAAAGTCACGGGGGAATGCCAATACATACCTCATTGAGAGGAAGCAGTAGAGGTAGGCAACAGGACCACACCCAGTGGATGGGGAGTGGCCACATTCACCCGATAGAATCTGGAGAAGGTAGTCGGTGATGCCCAGGATGCCGCGTCACATATGTCCTCCAAGGGCACGCCACGCAGAACCGCCCATGAAGTAGAGACAGCCCTAGTTGAGTGGCACCTAACGCCTAATGGCAGGGGGCGACCACTGCTTTTATACGCATGGGTGATGACATCCACGATCCAATGCGACAGTCCTGACATTTCAACTGCTTAATCTTTCATTTCTTTTGGTTTAACTCCATGCTTTTGTCTCTGTTTTCTTTGTATCAGGATGCAACAGCAGAGAGCAGACTCTCCTGAACCCAGCTGTGTGTCCATGAAGAGTGACTGTTCTATGGGTCATCTTACTGAGTTTAAAGATGGACAACCTGCTGATGGAAGGTAAGTATTTAACATCCAGTAATCAGAGCAGCATTTACAGGAGTTCATTTAGTCATCATGACAGAACATCTTTAATAAGCTGAGTGCAGATTTGAGTCATTAAATGTCCTTAAACGTGATGTTTTCTTCACAGAGTTCAGCAGCAGAGCTCAGAGGTTCCCAGTGATCAGTCTGCACAGCAGCATCAAACACAGCTGGACTCCATATTTATGGTGTGTACATGTACAAACACACCTTTTACTATTAACTCCATCAACCACAGATGAAATACTAAAGTAGCATTCAGGTCCTAACAGTGTCCATGCTGCTCTGTTTAGACCAGCAGGCCTTCAGACTGACACATGAATCACATGTTGTGTTCTACCAGTTTAAATGAAATGTTCACTTTATCTTTCTGTTCCAGCTGCTGGAGGAGAACATTGTCACTTTTGTGAAGAACGAGCTGAAGAGAGTCAAGAGGAGTCTGAGTCCAGATAACCCAGAATGCTTAGAGAGTCAGAGTGAGGATGAGGAGGAGTTGGACGGTGAGGAGGAAGAGCAGAGGAGGAGCAGCAGAGACGCATTTCTGAAGATCACAGTGCACTTCCTGAGGAGAATGAAGCAGGAGGAGCTGGCTGAGCGTCTGCAGAGCAGTAAGAGGATTTTAACAGATTTAACACGATGGAGAGGAAATGGAGGACACATGAGAGAGGTTTATATTTCAAACTCTGCTGTAAATATGCTGCACACATCTGCATCAGATCAGAGGCTGTTTGTCCTCCACTGATGAGCTGAATAAAACTGATGGAGGAGGAAAAACTACACAGACACACTTACATGTTCAGATTTCTAGACTTTCTGAAGGATCCACTCACTGATTTCATTTGTTGTTTGTTCATTCAGGAAATCCTGCTGCAAAGTGTCGACGTAAACTCAAGTCTAACCTGAAGAAGAAGTTCCAGTGTCTGTTTGAGGGGATCGCTAAAGCAGGAAACCCAACCCTTCTGAATCAGATCTACACACCGCTCTACATCACAGAGGGAGGGACTGCAGAGGTCAATGATGAACATGAGATCAGACAGATTGAAACAGCATCCAGGAAACCAGTCAGACCAGAAACAACAATCAGACAAGAAGACATCTTTAAAGCCTCACCTGGAAGAGATGAACCAATCAGAACAGTGATGACAAAGAGAGTGGCTGGCATTGGGAAAACAGTCTTAACACAGAAGTTCACTCTGGACTGGGCTGAAGACAAAGCCAACCAGGACATACACTTCACATTTCCATTCACTTTCAGACAGCTGAATGTGCTGAAAGAGAAAAAGTACAGCTTGGTGGAACTTGTTCATCACTTATTTACTGAAACCAAAGAAGCAGGAATCTGCAGGTTTGAAGAGTTCCAGGTTGTGTTCATCTTTGACGGTCTGGATGAGTGTCGACTTCCTCTGGACTTCCACAACAATGAGATCCTGAATGATGTTACAGAGTCCACCTCAGTGGATGTGCTGCTGACAAACCTCATCAGGGGGAAACTGCTTCCCTCTGCTCGCCTCTGGATAACCACACGACCTGCAGCAGCCAATCAGATCCCTCCTGAGTGTGTCGGCATGGTGACAGAGGTCAGAGGGTTCACTGACCCACAGAAGGAGGAGTACTTCAGGAAGAGATTCAGAGATGAGGAGCAGGCCAGCACCATCATCTCCCACATCAAGACCTCACGAAGCCTCCACATCATGTGCCACATCCCAGTCTTCTGCTGGATCACTGCTACAGTTCTGGAGGATGTGTTGAAAAGCAGAGAGGGAGGAGAGCTGCCCAAGACCCTGACTGAGATGTACATCCACTTCCTGGTGGAGTGTGATGGAGGAGCTGGGACAGATCCACACTGGAGTCCAGAGAACAGGAAGATGATTGAGTCTCTGGGAAAACTGGCTTTTGAGCAGCTGCAGAAAGGCAACCTGATCTTCTATGAATCAGACCTGACAGAGTGTGGCATCGATATCAGAGCAGCGTCAGTGTGCTCAGGAGTGTTCACACAGGTCTTTAAAGAGGAGAGAGGACTGTACCAGGACAAGGTGTTCTGCTTCATCCATCTGAGTGTTCAGGAGTTTCTGGCTGCTCTTCATGTCCATCTGACATTCATCAAGTCTGGAGTCAATCTGCTGGCAGAACAACAAACAACATCATGCTGGTCTGAAATCTTTTTAGACAAATCTGAACCAACACATTTCTACCAGAGTGCTGTGGACGAGGCTTTTAAGAGTCCAAATGGACATCTGGACTTGTTCCTCCGCTTCCTCCTTGGTCTTTCACTGCAGACCAATCAGACTCTCCTACGAGGTCTGCTGACACAGACAGGAATTAGCTCACAGACCAATCAGAAAACAGTCGAGTACATCAAGAAGAAGATCAGTGAGAATGTGTCTGCAGAGAGAAGCATCAATCTGTTCCACTGTCTGAATGAACTGAAGGATCGTTCTCTAGTGGAGGAGATCCAACAGTCCCTGACATCAGGAAGTCTCTCTACAGATGAACTGTCTCCTGCTCAGTGGTCAGCTCTGGGCGTCATTTTACTGTCATCAGAAGAAGATCTGGACGTGTTTGACCTGAAAAAATACTCTGCATCTGAAAAGACTCTTCAGAGGCTGATGCCAGTGGTCAAAGCCTCCAACAAAGCTCTGTAGGTGCACACAGAACTATCCAGATTAATGTAGTTTAATCTTTGTTAAAGTAATATTTACAATTGTTTTCTTTTGTTCTGCTGATTCTTCTCCAGGCTGAGTGACTGTAACCTCTCAGAGAGAAGCTGTGCAGCTCTGTCCTCAGTTCTCAGCTCCCAGTCCTCTAGTCTCAGAGATCTGGACCTGAGGAACAACAACCTGCAGGATTCAGGAGTGAAGCAGCTTTCTGCTGGACTGGAGAGTCCACACTGTACACTGGAAACTGTCAGGTTATTATTCAGATGTTTTAAAATTAAGATCTTGTCATTATTTGTGCATTTCATATATTCAATATGTGATGTTCTTACTTTAACAATTGAAAACTAAAGAAAGAAAGCTTGTATCTGGTCAGTGTTGGATATCCTCACAGCAGACTGGAAATTCAGGTTAATGTTAAAATGATTGAAACTTATGACACTGTTATATTTTCTTTATTTAATATATTCATCATCTAACTTATAAAAATCTGAATTTATCCAGGCTGGGTGGCTGTAACCTCTCAGAGAGAAGCTGTGCAGCTCTGTCCTCAGTTCTCAGCTCCCAGTCCTCTAGACTGAGAGATCTGGACCTGAGTAACAACAACCTGCAGGATTCAGGAGTGAAGCAGCTTTCTGCTGGACTGGAGAGTCCACACTGTACACTGGAAACTCTCAGGTTAGGATTCAGATGTTTTAAAATTAAGATCCTTTCACAGTTTGTTTATTTCATTTATTTATTACGTGATGTTCTTTAACAATTGAAATTAAACAACGAAAGCTTGTACCTGGTCAGTGTTGGGTATCAACACACAGCAGACTTGAAACTCAGGTTAAAGTTATAATGATTGAATCTTATGACACTGTTGTATTTTCTTTACTAAACATATTCATTAGGTAACATGGCTGCTCATAAAAATCTTATTTTTCAGGCTGGGTGGCTGTAAACTCTCAGAGAGAAGCTGTGCAGCTCTGTCCTCAGTTCTCAGCTCCCAGTCCTCTAGTCTGAGAGATCTGGACCTGAGTAAGAACAACCTGCAGGATTCAGGAGTGAAGCAGCTTTCTGCTGGACTGGAGAGTCCACACTGTACACTGGAAACTCTCAGGTTAGTGTTCAGATTTTTTAAAATTAAGATCCTTTCACTATTTGTTATTTAATATCTTCATTATGTGATGTTCTTTAGCAATTGCAAACTAAACAAAGAAAGCTTGTTAAAGTGATTGAAACGTATGATACTGTAGTATTTTCTTTACTAAACATATTCATTATGTAACATGGCTGATCATAAAAATTAATTTTTTCAGGCTGACTGACTGTAACCTCTCAGAGAGAAGCTGTGCAGCTCTGTCCTCAGTTCTCAGCTCCCAGTCCTCTAGTCTGAGAGATCTGGACCTGAGTAACAACAACCTGCAGGATTCAGGAGTGAAGCAGCTTTCTGCTGGACTGGAGAGTCCACACTGTACACTGGAAACTGTCAGGTTAGTGTTCAGATGTTTGTTTATTTATTTTTTATATTTTTTATTTAGTATTTTCAATTTAAGGAAAAACAAGTTGACAACAGGCTGTCAAGGGAAAACAAACAAAAAACAAACAGACAAAAACATGGGGGCTCCTCAGTTGATAATATTATTATTAATAATGTCTCATCTTCTTGACGCTTTACCCGTGGTCGGGTCGCGGGGGCAGCAACCAAAGCAGGGAAGCCCAGACTTCCCTCTCCCCAGCCACTTCGTCCAGCTCTTCTCGGGGGATCCCGAGGCGGTCCCCCTTTCCTGGGTCTTCCCTGGGGTCTCCTACCGTTGGGACGTTCCCCACAACACCTCACCAGGGATGGCGTCCGGGGCGCATCCTAACTAGATGCCCAAGCCACCTCATCTAGCTCCTCTAAACGCGGAGGAGCAGCGGGTCTACTCCGAGCTCCTCCCGGATGACCGAGCTTCTCACCCTATCTCTAAGGGAGAGCCCAGCCACCCTACGGAGGAAGCTCATTTCCGCCGCCTATACCCGCGATCTCGTTCTTTCGGTCACTACCCAAAGCTCATGACCATAGGTGAGGGTAGGAACGAAGATCGACTGGTAAATCGAGAGCTTCGCCTTTCGGCTCAGCTCCCTCTTCACCACGACGGATCTGTGCAGAGCCCGCATTACTGCAGATGCCGCACCGATCCGCCTGTCGATCTCTCGCTCCATCCTTCCTTCACTTGTGAACAAGACCCCGAGGTACTTGAACTCCTCCACTTGGGGCAGGATCTCATCCCCGACCCGGAGAGTGCACTCCACCCTTTTTCCGGCTGAGGACCATGGACTCGGATTTGGAGGTGCTGATTCTCATCCCGGCCGCTTCACACTCTGCGGCGAACCGATCCAGTGAGAGTTGGAGGTCACGGTCTGATGAAGCCAACAGGACCACATCATCCGCAAAAAGCAGTGACCCAATCCTGATGTCACCAAACTGGACCCCCTCAACGCCCTGGCTGCGCCTAGAAATCCTGTCCTTAAAAATAATGAACAGAATCGGTGACAAAGGGCAGCCCTGGCGGAGTCCAACCCCGGGCAGGGGTGGCAATACTTATTGCCCCCCGGCTTGATGCCTTTCACCAGTGGCAACTCCAGAGTTGAAGAGAGTCCAACCCCTCTTGAGAAGACTGGTTCCAGAGCCCTTGCTATGTGTCGAGGTGAGGCTGACTATATCTAGCCGGAACTTCTCAACCTCGCGCACCAGTTCAGGCTCCTTCCCCACCAGAGAGGTGACATTCCACATCCCTAGAGCTAGCTTCTGCAGCTGAGGATCGGACTGCTAAGGTCCCCGCTTTCGGCTGCCGCCCAGCTCACATTGCACCAGACCCCTTTGGCCCCTCCTACGGGTGGTGAGCCCACGGGAAAGGGGTCCCATGTTCCCTCTTCGGGCACAGCCCGTACTCATCGTAATGGGTCTCGTGAGCTACGCTTTGTTTGGTCCCTCCCCCCAGACCTGTTTGCCATGGGAGACCCTACCAGGGGCATGAAGCCCCCGACAACTGAGCTCCTAGGGTCATTGGGACACGCAAACCCCTCCACCACGATAAGGTAGTAGCTCAGGGAGGAGATATATAATGTCCAATGTCCAATGTTAATGTGTAGCGTCCTCTATTGTTTTGATAAAAGCAGTCAATTTCTCCCATTTCCTGGGAAAGGTCGCTCCTCTAGTTCTGAGGGAAAAGGTCATCTTTTCCATTAAACATATTTCCTTCACTCTGTCCAGCCATTGGTTAAGGCTTGGAGACTCAGTTTTATACCAGCACTTTGTTATAGCTTTTTTACAAGCCATCAACAGTATTTTACATAGATACCAGTCTTTTTTAATAATCACATTCTCATTTAAGACACAAAAATAGAGGACCATCACATTTTTAGGAATTGTGTATCCCAGAATCTTTCCCACAGACATACATGGCTGTTTCTGGAGACCCTGATACATTTTAGAAATTATTTTTCTATTCTTCTTTTTATAGGCTTCAGTCAGGATATCTATCACTGTATTGCCCTCTCCAGACAATGTTGGTTTGATTCTTTTGCGATAGTAATCTCTTATTTGCAGGTATCGGAAGACATTTCATGGCTTTCAGAAACTTACAGAAAGAAAAATTAACAATGAATTTGATCATCAGAAAATAATCTAATTTATGTGATTATTAATGAAGCAACGTCTGCCATGATAAAATCAACACCTGGTCATCATATCAAAAACTGTATATTACTTCATATAACGTCACGTTTATCTTATATATCTTAAACTTAACGTTAGCTTAATAAACTATGTTAGCATTCATGTTATCAAACATTACCTTTCTAGTTAACGTTTGACCTATTTGACCAGACAATAAGACACTTTTACTGCGCATTTTATTGAGAAAACAGCTTTCTAGCCACGTAAAGTTTAAGCTATGTTAGTGTTAGCAAAAGTTAGCTTTCTAACAGCTGTAACAGCTAGCTAAAAGACACATTCACGTAGCTTACCTTTCTTTGTGGTGCAATTGCCCCTACCCTTTGGAACACCCTGCCCCCTCCTATCCGTTCCACTACTTCTCTGTCACAGTTCCAAAAGCACCTCAAAACACACCTCCTCTCTCTTGCCTACCCTCCCTAAACCCCCACTCTGCCCCTACCCCCCTACTCCCACTCTTGTAACGCGACCTTGGGTACCTTGAAAGGCGCTATATAAATCGAAGTTATTATTATTATTATTTGTGGGTTATATAGTGACGGATGAAGTTGGATGTTGTGGTGGTCGTGTCACTGATTTTTGAGCTGCAGACTTTGCATACCACTGTTCTCTTCTTCATACCATCATCGACAACATAATCCTTGAACCCAAATTGAATTATTCTTGGTTTAGCCGCCTCCATGACTGCTGCTCCTGTGTTGACCTGCTGACCGCTGTTTGTCCATGCCGTGTGCTGCGTGCATCGCACTGTAAAATCACACGATCATGTTTAAAAAAAAACATAATTTCTAACGTAATCTAACTTAAAAAAAAGTTGCAAAAAATGCAAGTACTTAAATTAATGTCCTTTCGAGTCATCTGTCTCAAGTCTAGGTCAAGTCTCAAGCCATGAAGACCAAGTCAAAGTCAAGTCGAGTCTTTTATCAGTGTTAGTCAAGCAAGTCTCAAGTCCTCAGATTTGCAACTCGAGTCCCCCACCTCTGGTTTTTACCCTTGACTATCGAGAGCTCTGATGCCACACAGCCTACCACTCCATGTCCAATCCGGAAGAGCCATATTCAGATGTTTTAAAATTAGGATTCTGTCATCATTTGTTCATTTCATATTTTCATTATGTGATGTTCTTTAACAATTCAAAACGAAACAAAGAAAGCTTGTACCTGGTCAGTGTTGGATATTCACACATCAAACTTGAAACTCAGATTAATGTTAAAGTGATTGAAACGTATGATACTGTTGTATTTTCTTTACTAAACATATTCATTATGTAACTTGGCTGCTCATAAAAATCTCATTTTTTTCAGGTTGAGTGACTGTAAACTCTCAGAGAGAAGCTGTGCAGCTCTGTCCTCAGTTCTCAGCTCCCAGTCCTCTATTCTGAGAGATCTGGACCTGAGTAACAACAACCTGCAGGATTCAGGAGTGAAGCAGCTTTCTGCTGGACTGGAGAGTCCACACTGTACACTGGAAACTCTCAGGTCATTTTTTATGATTATGTATATAAAGTAATATTTTATTTTCCCCAGTTTCTAGCTTACATGAAAAGTTCTTATACTAAAAATATTTTCTGTACATTCTGAGCCGATGTGTTGTAATATTAAAATAGTAAAATTCCTTTCACACCAACATGAGTCAGAGTATATGTTTCTGTCATTTAATCTTCAATGAAGATTCAGTGTGCATACCGTAACATAAAACATCAGTGAATTACTAATACATCTTCTTACTTACAATATTTAACTTTAAAGACATTTCTTTTGCCAAAGTAAAAACAGAATGGCATCAGATTAAACTCTGAGCTTCAGCAGTTTCAGCCTACAGCAGCAACATGTGCTTTCTCTCCTTCTACTAACCTAAGATGTATCTGCATGACTCCAACATACAGCAGGGGGCGCTGAGTGTGAACATAAAGGCCTGAAAGACAAAATCCTGTTTATTGAGTTGAGAATGTTTTAAAGCTCATTAAATGAACTGTTGTGTGTGTTCAGTCTGTCAGGATGTCTGATCACAGAGGAAGGCTGTGCTTCTCTGGCCTCAGCTCTGAGCTCCAACCCCTCCCATCTGAGAGAGCTGGACCTGAGCTACAATCATCCAGGAGACTCAGAAGAGAAGATCCTGTCTGCTGGACTGGAGGATCCACACTGGAGACTGGACACTCTCAGGTATGGACAGAAAGGTGGACACTCTCAGGTATGGACAGATGGACACTCTCAGGTATGGACAGACAGGTGGACACTCTCAGGTATGGACAGGTGGACACTCTCAGGTATGGACAGACAGATGGACACTCTCAGGTATGGACAGACAGGTGGACACTCTCAGGTATGGACAGACAGGTGGACACTCTCAGGTATGGACAGATGGACAGACACTCTGACTAACTAAGGGACTTCATGTTTAATGGTGGATATGAGTGAAGGTGTATGAAGCTGATTGTGTCTTTGTCTCTTCCTCCAGGATGGACCATGGTGGACTGCAGACACTGAAACCTGGTCTGAGGAAGTGTGAGTGTGTTTTCAGTTTGATTCATGAGAACTTTGAGAAAAACTGGATGAAATATGTAAAAGAAGTGAAAAAAGTTCAAAATGATTGAAAATGTGTTTTGTCAGAAATGGGCGTGGCCTAAACTGACATTTATCTTGAACCAATGAAACCATGAAACAGAAATTTCCTTCTGTTCGTCACAGTTCAGGAGTTAAAAGAGAAATGTTTTATAAATGTCCACATGGTGGCGCTACCTGCTCCAAAATATCCCTCATGTCTCTCCTGCAGATAAAGTTCATTCATTCATACTGACTTCAGCTGTTTGGAGCATTTGGACAAAAATGTGTTTGTAACAGACGACAGTTTGAGATGAAAATAACAGACTTGATGTGCAAAGACCTTCACTTTACACCAAACTTGATGAAAAAACATGAATATTACTGAATATCACTGTCATGTTGACTGTTCATGTTCTAACTGAACTGTTAAAGGTTCACTTACTCTGTATGTCCAAAGCTTTCAGTCACATCAGCAGAAATACTGTAGAAAGACTTGGGACGAATGTTAAATGGAGGAGCAGAACAACTTCCTGTTCAGGCCAGGACGGAGCAGGAAATATGAAATAAGAGAGTTGAGATGCAGCCTTTGTTATCAGGCTGTGTGACTGTGTGCACACCTGTTTCTGTCTGCTGGTATGAGGCCAAAACAGTCGTCATGGAGACACTTTAAGTTTCAATGGTTTCAGTAAAGTAGTTCATAAATCAACAGATGATAAACTGCAGCTGTATTGTGTCTCGTTCTCTCCATCAGATGCCTGTGAACTGGAACTGGATCCAAACACAATGCACAGAGAACTCAAACTGTCTGACAACAACAGGAAGGTGACAGATGTGAAGGAGGATCAGTCATATCCTGATCATCCAGACAGATTTGACTCCTGGTATCAGTTGTTAAGTAGAAATGATCTGACTGGTCGATGTTACTGGGAGGTCGAGTGGAGAGGATCAGTTAATATATCAGTGAGTTACAGAAGAATCAGAAGGAAAGGAAACAGTGATGACTGTAGGTTTGCAATGAATGATCAGTCCTGGAGTCTGAGGTGCTCTGATGGTGGTTACTCTGTCTGGCACAACAGACATTCCATCTCCTCTTCCTCCTCCTCCTCCCCCTCCTCCTCCTCCTCCTCCTCCTCCTCCTCCTCCTCTGTCTCTAACAGAGTAGCAGTGTATGTGGACTGTCCTGCTGGCACTCTGTCCTTCTACAGAGTCTCCTCTGACACACTGATCCACCTCCACACCTTCAACACCACATTCACTGAACCTCTGTGTGCTGGGTTTGGGTTCTGGACATATGGTTCCTCAGTGTTTCTGTGTCCTCTGTAGGAGGGAGAGTCTCTCTGTGTCTCTGTAGGAGGGAGAGTCTCTCCTGTGGACAGAAACTCTGAAATCAAACATCACACACACTCTGCACTGTGAAGCAGATCTGTCTCAGACTCAAACACTCAGTTATTTTTCCTTTTACATGATTCATTGATTAGTTTCAGTTGACTCTGCTGTTGTTACTGTCAGGATCCAATGAGCAGCATGCAGCTCTATTCATGTTTCAAGCATGATTAAATAAAGAACTTTTGGATCACCTTTAGATTAAAAGCTGATCCTTTTTTAATCATTTATAGACCTCCAAGATACTAATTCATTGATGAGTTTGCTGAACTGCTGTCAGTTATCTGCACTGACTACAACTTTTTTTATCATAACGGGATTTTAACATTCACGTAGACAATAACATGGACAGTAATGCCAAAGAACTCTCTGCTCTACTTGACACTTTTGGCCTTTTGCAACATGTGAAAGGACCAACACACACTCTGGATCTGGTTATCTCTAAAGGTGTTGACATTTCTTCTGTTGATGTTAAGGACTTGGCTCTTTCTGATCATTTCTGTGTGTTCTTTCACTTACAGATCATTCCATATGTTCAGTTAACCTCTGTGTCTGTTAGGAGAAGGTACATAAATGAGAATACCAGTGCAAAGTTTATGGAGGCTATAGCTATGTCACCAACTGTGAGTGCAGAGTCAGTTGATGAACTCCTGGATAATTTTAACTGGAAAATCTCAAATGTCATGGATGCTGTTGCACCTATTAAAACTAAAACTAAGACGACCTTGATCAGACAGAAAACACCGTGGAGGAACACTATGATGGTAAAGGCTTTAAAAACAGAATGCAGGAAAGCAGAGCGTAAGTGGAGAAAAACTAAACTTCAAATTCACCTTGACCTCTACAAACAAAGTATTCGTAATTTTAACTATGAGTTACTCAAAGCTAGACAGCGACACTTTTCTGAAATTATTAATAAGAACATCAACAACACTTGCACTCTGTTTGCTATGGTTGATAAGCTTACAAACCCCCCTAAACAGATAGCTCCAGAACTCCTTTCCACAGAAAAATGCAATGAATTTGCTTTTTCAGTGAAAAGATCCAGTCCATAAGGTTAAATATCAACAAACAATAAAATGATGCAATCCCTAAAACCTCCCAGGAATAACTCAACTGCGATGTCAGAATTTAAAACAGTTGACCAAAAAACCAAAGAGGAAACAGTTCAGCATCTAAAACCATCAACATGCTGTCTTGACAAAATGCCATCAGACTTTTTTAAAACTATTGTGAACTCTGTCCAAACGGATTTGCGACAAATAATAAATAGCTCACTTCAATCAGGCACGTTTCCTAAACCCCTAAAAGTAGCTGCCATTAAGCCACTCTTAAAAAAGAGAACGCTGGATGCTTCCATGTTAACCAACAACAGACCTATCTCAAATCTTCCTTTTATAGCCAAGATCATTGAGAAAGTGTTTTTTAATCAACTCAGCAATTTCTTGAACTCCAGTGGCCTTTTTGACAAAGTTCAATCAAGCTTCCGACCACATCACAGTACAGAAACAGCTCTTATCAGAGTGTTACATGACATAAGGTTAAACACTGACTCAGGTGTCAGTTTTGGTCCTGTGGGATCTCAGAGCTGCGTTTGACACTGTGGATCACAGTATACTGTTGAACAGGTTGGAAACTTGGGCAGGACTCAGCGGAACAGTCCTAGAATGGTTCAGGTCCTACTTGGAGGAGTTATTTTGTGACCATTGGAAGTTATGAATCCGATCGAGTGGCTCTGACATGTGGAGTTCCTCAGGGGTCAGTTCTTGGACCCCTTCTGTTCAGTCTATATATGCTGCCTTTGGGTCAAATTCTGCAGAACTCTAATGTAGACTATCACAGTTATGCAGATGACACGCAGATATACCTAGCACTGTCCCCGGATGACTACAGTCCAATACAGTCATTGTGTCACTGTTTAGAGCAAGTAACTCATTGGATGAACCAACATTTCCTTCAATTAAATCAGGACAAAACTGAGGTAATTGTTTTTGGCAATAAAGAGAAGAGGATTGCTGTCAGTAAACATCTCGAGTCACTCTCTCTAAAAACTAGCGATAGACTCAGATCTGACCTTCAGCAGTCACATCAAATCAATCACAACAGCCTTCTATCAGCTTAAGAACATCTCCAGAGTGAAGGGTTTTATGTCTCAAATAGACCAGGAGAAGTTGATTCATGCTTTCATCTCCAGTAGACTCGACTACTGTAACGGTCTTCTGACATTAAACAGCTGCAGGTCCACCAGAACCAGAACAAAGAGATCAGAGCACATTACTCCAGTTCTAAAGTCTTTACACTGGCTCCCAGTCAGCTATATAATAGATGTTAAAGTTCTGCTACTGGTCTACAAATCACTGAATGTTTTAGGTCCAGAATACATGAATGACATGTTAGTAGAATAATCACCCAGTAGAGCTCTGAGATCTACCGACTCAGGTCAGATAGTAGAGCTCTGAGATCTACCGACTCAGGTCAGATAGTAGAGCTGAGATGTACTGACTCAGGTCAGATAGTAGAGCTCTGAGATCTACTGACTCAGGTCAGATAGTAGAGCTCTGAGATCTACTGACTCAGGTCAGATAGTGGAGCTCTGAGATCTACCGACTCAGGTCAGATAGTGGAGCTCTGAGATCTACTGACTCAGGTCAGATAGTAGAGCTCTGAGATCTACTGACTCAGGTCAGATAGTAGAGCTCTGAGATCTACCGACTCAGGTCAGATAGTAGAGCTCTGAGATCTACCGACTCAGGTCAGATAGTAGAGCTGAGATGTACTGACTCAGGTCAGATAGTAGAGCTCTGAGATCTACTGACTCAGGTCAGATAGTAGAGCTCTGAGATCTACTGACTCAGGTCAGATAGTGGAGCTCTGAGATCTACCGACTCAGGTCAGATAGTGGAGCTCTGAGATCTACTGACTCAGGTCAGATAGTGGAGCTCTGAGATCTACTGACTCAGGCCAGATAGTGGAGCTACTACTAGCAGAACTGAAACCAGGTTAAAAACACTTCTCTTCTCCTGTGCTTATGATTGAGCTCTTTATTTCAAAGCACTTTACATTTTAATGTTTCATTTGCACTCTATGTCCTTTTAATGATTTTAAAGCTAATCATTATTTTATGCTGCAACCTTATATTTAATGCTCTATTCTAGTATTTTATTTCTCTCTCTTTTCTATTTTTCTGTACTTTGTTTTAATTTTTTTATTATTAGTGTGTGTGTGTGTGTGGGGGGGGGGGGGGTTAATTGTATGTTTTAATGTTTCCATGTTTTTACTATTATTGGGTTTTATTTTTATTTATCAAATTGCATGTTTTCAAATGCTTGTTTTATGTAAAGCACATTGAGTTGTCATTGTGTATGAAATGCTCTCTATAAATAAAGCTGCCTTGCCTAACAACATCTGTCCAGCTGTGAAAGCCCACAGTGTTTTTGTGCTTCTCACATGGATTTGATCTCAGCATCAACAAGCAGTTGGTGCGCACTAAACAGTCCATTTGGACCAAAAGCTCTTAGTTTAATTCATTTTCGTTGGTGTGAAAGCATCAATCGCACTCGGGTGCGCGCTAAGCCAAGCGGACCGAGACTTCCAAAAAGAGCTGGTCTCGGTCCGCTTGACTCCGCACCCAATGCCGACCTACCGGAAGATGAGGGAACGTCAATCGGACCAATTTTGATTCGTTTGCAGGTGTGAACGCGGACCACACCGCAGTCTGTATGCTACATAGTAACAATTTTACTGCCTGGTGCATAATAATCGAACTAGTGGTGTGAAAGCGCCCTTAGGGCGTACTCACACTAGGCAATCATACCGTGCCCAAAGCACGTTTGCCCCCTAAAGTGCGGATTATTTGGTTAGTGCAAGTGTACCGTGCTTGAGTACAGTACACTTCCCTGGTACACTTGGAAGAGGTGTGCTTAGGCACGGTACACTTGGCCACGCATGCGCACTAGGGATTCATATTTTTCCCGAAAATAAGACATTTTAAATGCCGGGAAAAGAAGCCAATTTTCCAGGGAATCCCGGGAAAATCAATGATTTTTAAAAGGCAACACTAGCTGAGCCCTGGTCATTTCAAGCAACACTAAATGCATATATGGGTTCCCAATCCGACCATTTTTTGTGTATTATTTTATCATTAAGGCAAAAGAACTCAATTTATGTCCATCGACATTATAATGAAAAGGCTATAGGCTTAATATTAGTTTGCATCCAGCGTGCTGCGTGGACTTCATTACATCTGCTGCACCGCTGCTACCACAATTATGAAATGCTAAGTTTATTGTCTGTGACTGTGACCTTCATAAAAGTAATATTTTACTAATCTGCATTATATAAACTAACTTTAGTTAAAGTCATTCGGCGACTTCTAAGTCTTACTTTTACTGGCGTAAAGAGTTGAATCAGTACGTCTGCTTTTACTAGAGTCTTTTTTACACCAGTATGTAGTACTGCATACTACACAGGCAGGACTCAGAAGAACAAGCTTAACTTTTTAGTCAGTGCGTTGTGTTAACTGATCGGCTGTGTTGTGTTTTACCGGCACACAGCACGCCAACACACACCTGTGCATGTTTTATGAGAGTAAACTGTCTATATGTTTCTGTGCAACGTGTCGGAGGTAACCGTGCTTGAGTATACTTGGGTTTGAGGTAATGTGACATTGACAGGCGGGGTCTGCTAAAAATTTAAACGGGGGGGCCGAGACCGGCAGCAATACCTGTCTCGCTCCCCATTGACCCTAATGTAATCGTCTTTTTTTTCCCAAAATAATCTCACTCTGTCTTCGCACTGAGCTTACGCGCTCATTTTAAGGAATATCTGAATAAAATGAACACTGTCAGAATCTGCCGGCTTCTGTGTCTCTCACGGTGTTTTCGGTTTTTGGACAGGAGTTACGGTTTTCTCACAGTTTGCAATTGTTCGGGACCTTGTCAGAAGCCAAATTCTGGGGCATTTTGAGAATTTTTTCAAGCAGATTCTCACATCGGCGTAGCAACCATAGAGTTTTTATTTTTATTATTGTGTTTTGTTTTGTTTTTTTAATTGTATGTTTTTATTCTTACTGTTAAAGGGTTATTTTTATATAAAGCACATTGAGTTTCCCCTGGGTATGAAATGTGCTGTATAAATAAATAAAGGCTATACTCACATAATGGAGCTTTGTTCTGTTATAACGTTAAAAAAACAACCAAATCACAACGTACGTTATTCACTGATTCTGTTGTTAGCTGAGCAGTATTCTCCTTATTTATCTTTACTTTTACTGTAATACTGCATACTACATCACTATAATACTGCAGTACTTTTACTGTAATACTGCATACTACATCACTATAATACTGCAGTACTTTTACTGTAATACTGCATACTACATCACTCATAATACTGCAGTACTTTTACTGTAATACTGCATACTACATCACTCATAATACTGCAGTACTTTTACTGTAATACTGCATACTACATCACTATAATACTGCAGTACTTTTACTGTAATACTGCATACTACATCGCTCATAATACTGCAGTACTTTTACTGTAATACTGCATACATCACTATAATACTGCAGTACTTTTACTGTAATACTGCATACTACATCACTCATAATACTGCAGTACTTTACTGTAATACTGCATACTACATCGCTCATAATACTGCAGTACTTTTACTGTAATACTGCATACTACATCACTATAATACTGCAGTACTTTTACTGTAATACTGCATACTACATCACTATAATACTGCAGTACTTTTACTGTAATACTGCATACTACATCGCTCATAATACTGCAGTACTTTTACTGTAATACTGCATACTACATCGCTCATAATACTGCAGTACTTTTACTGTAATACTGCATACTACATCAGTCATAATACTGCAGTACCTTTACAGTAATACTGCATACTACATCACTCATAATACTGCAGTACTTTTACTGTAATACTGCATACTACATCACTCATAATACTGCAGTACTTTTACTGTAATACTGCATACTACATCACTCATAATACTGCAGTACTTTTACTGTAATACTGCATACTACATCACTATAATACTGCAGTACTTTTACTGTAATACTGCATACTACATCGCTCATAATACTGCAGTACTTTTACTGTAATACTGCATACATCACTATAATACTGCAGTACTTTTACTGTAATACTGCATACTACATCGCTCATAATACTGCAGTACTTTTACTGTAATACTGCATACTACATCACTCATAATACTGCAGTACTGTTACTGTAATACTGCATACTACATCACTCATAATACTGCAGTACTGTTACTGTAATACTGCATACTACATCACTCATAATACTGCAGTACTGTTACTGTAATACTGCATACTACATCACTCATAATACTGCAGTACTTTTACTGTAATACTGCATACTACATCACTATAATACTGCAGTACTTTTACTGTAATACTGCATACTACATCACTATAATACTGCAGTACTTTTACTTGTAATGGAGTATTTGTACATTAGTGTATTAGTAGTTTTATTGCAGTAAAGTATCAGAGTACTTCTTCCAGTACTGTTAGTAGTAATAATATGATGTGATAACAGCCTGATGAATGTTTTTAGTTCAGAGTCACTTTGAGTTTGTTTCTGATCAGATTAAATCCAACCCTGAACTCAGGATCTAGAAACTAGTTTAACCTGTTATATGACGCATCACCTGGCAGGTATTTTTATCTCTGTTCATTTCCTGGTTGCAGCAGTTGTTTAACTTTTCTCTCTCAGCTGTGACGCAGATATTTTCCTCGTGTGAAGCTTCGGTAAGTGACAGTTTTCAGTTATTTGACAGTAAAAAGTGTAAAAAGCAGAAAGTGAAGCTGCTGTTAGTGTTGAGAGGAGCTCAGCTCAGTTAACAGCTGACTCTGATTAGTCCAGGACTGAGTGGAATCAGCTTCGATCCAGAACAGATTCAGACGTATTTGTAGTTTTTCCTTTTTCTCTCAGTCCAACATTTTGTCAGTTTGGTCTTTCTATAATAATATTATAAATACTCAGTTGTGTACTATATAGTAGTCTATATACTTTATACTATGGAGTAGTCTATACTACAGAGTATACAGGGAGCAGATGTTAAATGTATCATCATGTTAATGGAGGTCTTCCTCTGACAGGAAACAGCTAAAGACTTTCTGATATTTAATTACATTAAACTGATGAAATGTTTACTGTTACACGTTTTGAATGCAGAACTTTTACTGTAATAAAGTTATTTCCCAACTTGACACTATTAACGTCACAGAGATAATTAAATCAGTAGTTTAGTACGCAGGTGACTGTAGGACAAACTACATGATGAAGACTGATGTTTGTGTTGCTGCCTCTTCATCATTTAAAATGTTAATTAATTGATCAAACTGACTTTTCTCATTCACTCAGTTCTTCTGATGAATGTGGTGTCATGTTTCATAAAGAAAAAGAGACACACTGCTGCCTGTAGTATTCCTATTTATATTCTTATTTATATTCCTTCTAATAAAAAATGACTTGTGAAGCAAAAATATGGAGTTTTCTTACAAACAAACATAACTGCCACCTTCTGGAAAGAATGAGCAACTACTCTTTTAAACCATCAACTAACAAATTAACTATTATCTGTTATATTAAATTATATGTGTATGCTTTTAACTGTAACAATACTTAAATGACTCGTGCTCGGTGGTAATCAGAAAAACACTCCTTTAATAAAGCAAAAGTTGGTACAAAGATGATCAGACAAAAAGCAGGGTCCTAAAGGTAGCAACTGGTCAAAAACACAAAAGACTCACAAGGGAAATAGAAGAGAGGCTGGAACGCTGTCACTGGGGAACGAGACAAACAGGTTAAATACTCTACAGGAAACTAGTTGAACTGTTGATGCTTTTAGATTCAACATCCTCACAGACAGAAATGTGTTTTTACTTGTGCAGCAGTTTCACTTCTCTACTTTCCACAGATATTTTCTCTGTGGGAAGCTTCAGGAAGGCGGGAAACACACGAGGGCAGGAAGGACCTGTAACAGGACAAGGGGGGGGGGGGGGGGGGGGTTTCAAAATGAATCAGGAAACATAAGACAAGACACTAGGAAACAAAAGTAATAATATTAATAATAACAATAATATTTCTGTAAAATTTCTATGATCAGTCATTCTGATGTTACAGACTCCTCTGTATAGATATAGTTTTAATGTAGATGTTTGGTGTAACCTGGGAGTGGAGCAGCACTGATCATACTGCACTCAGCTGCTACAGTACATGTATGTATTTAGACAAATGTCAGCTCTATTAAACTGAAATTATAATCATAATGATAATATGGAGAATAAGTTGAGGCCTACATGATGATCCTGCAGTCCTAATATAAAGTATAAAGTATAAATAGAGAGGGAGAGGGAGGAGGTCACAGGAAGACAAACAGCAGAATAGCTTCACAAAGAACAGCAGGACAGCTTGAACTTCATTTATTGTTCAGAGAGAAAAAGACAGGTGAGAAATGATCTTGGATTAGATTCCTGTCCAGTGAAATAGTAGTGTGTTGTTACACAGGTACAGATGTCATTACTCTGATGTCATTAGATTAGTAGAGAATGAACAGAGTCAGAGAGCAGCAGCAGGGTAACAAGGTGGAGGAGAGAGGGAGTCATGTGGCTCATTTACCTTCTGAGGAAACTCTGAATAAAGTCAGTCTGCTGCTTCAGCTTTACTGTCATCACACAATCCAGGACTGTACAGTGAAATGCAGCTGAGACACAAACACATGTCATTAGAATCAGAGAAGTGAAATAAAGCAGTTTGAGTGAGTTTGTGAGGTCCAGCTGCTGCAGTGTGATCCAACAGTCCTGCAGTAAATCCTCCTTCATCAAGCTTTAATGTTCACTTTGTGTTCATTCAGCTTGTTGCTCATTTTGGAGGCTGCAGTTTGTGCTGCTGTTGAATGATATTGTGTTCTACTGAGAGCTGTTTCTCATATTTAGTCCATTTCTATCAATGAGGGTGGACTAAATAATAGGAACAGCTGATGTTCAAAGCATCAGAGAACAGTAGAGAGAACAGTAGAGAGTCAGTGATGCAGGAACCTGAAGCTGTTCACCTGTTCCACCTCAGCTCCTTTCATGTAGACACACTCATGTGTCTTCACCTCCCGTCTCCTAAAATCTATCAGCTGATTGGTTTTGCTGATGTTGAGCAACAGCCTGTCAGATGTTTGTCTCCTGGCTGTTTGTAATGGATGATGGTGGTGTGGTCCCTCCTCCAGCTGGCAGTAGAAGGCACATTTGATGTTTGTAGACTTTGACAGTGAAGTGATGATGAAGTGACAGCAGCCTCACATCAGATGGACTGATGAAGGAGAATCAGCAGCATCTTCTCTCTCTGTGTTTCCTCCACAGCTGAAGCTCCAAAGTCTCTGTGACTGGATGTGAACTGAGCAGCTGAACATCTTCCATGTTGTAGTGAGTGAGTGCAGCTCTCCCAGCAGCTGTTTCTCTGCTATGGATCAGTGTGAGGACAGAGAGGAGGGAGTCCCTCCCTCTAAAAGCTCTCTGTGTGGGGAACATGACAGCCAGACCAAAGCTCAGAGGTGAGATGAGGATCTCTAACTGTCCATCACTGTTCTCCACTCACATCACTCCACCATCATTATTCACACTCACTGTCACATCTGACACTCAACTACTGAATAATAAGTCACAATAACTCAGAATGAACTACTAACTTTGTGAGTTAACAAAGAGCTCAACCACTGATTAGTCAACTAATCAACTAAGATGAGACAGCATCTTTCATCAGATGACATTTTGATGAACAGGAGAACGTTTCTCATCCACTGTCTTCTTACTGATTTTCATTCTGCTTCTAAAACTTCAGCTGCTGACAGTCTGCTCAACATTCATCTTTTTAAACTCTTTGATTTGTTGTTTGTTTGTATCAGGATGCAGCAGCAGAGAGCAGACTCTCCTGAACCCAGCTGTGTGTCCATGAAGAGTGACTGGTCTATGTGTAGTCCTATTTTCTTTAAAGATGAACAACCTGCTGATGGAAGGTAAGAATTTAAAAGTGAAGTTTAATATGTGACTCTACTGAGAAGAGGAATCAATATATAGTTTCATCAGTGACATCACAGTGTTCACCTGTACAACAGTCACATGTCAAAGAGTTCAGTGTTATAAGACACCAACATGGTCACTATATCAATATGTGTGTAACTTCATAGTCAAAGGCTGTCTGTCATGTTTGACTTCACCTCTGCTGGTGTTGATAAGCTCCGCCCACGGCTCTGCCTCCAAGCTGTGATTGGACAGCTGATTATTGTTCAGTGTGACAGGAACATCTTCATCTCAGAAAGACTCATCTTCCTCTCTCACAGAGCTTCTTACTCAGTGTTGGCAGGTGTTTGCTGCCCTCTGCAGGACAACACTGACATGTAACACACCTCTGTGGCTTTATTTACTTCTCTTTCACTTTATTTACTTCATCTTATTCAATTTAACAGACAACACATTGATATAATTACAATATTAATCCACCTGATCCCGACTCCTTTGTAACTCACCCTCATCTACCGGCTCATTCAGGCACAACTTATACCAGTTTCATTTCATACCTTTTTATTTCTCTTTCTTCTTCTGCCTCCTCTCTTCTAAACAAACAAACAAACAAACAAGAAGAGAAAAATTATGAAAAAGGATATTTTCCTTTTTTCTCTGATATATCAGGAGAACAATATGATCAATGATCCCATTCACATGAGAAAATGATTGAAAGTTATTATCAGGATCTGTTTGGATCAGCTGGGAAATGGACAGAAGATTATTAAAAGAAGATACTAAACATTTGATGGATGACAGCGTTACACAGAAAGAGGAAGCTGATGCCACAACATCTGTGAAAACACATAAAGCACCATGGCCAGTCTTTAAAAAGATGTTTGGATCAGCTTGTAGCTGCTCTAACAGAGTCTGTACAGAGTAAAAGCTGCTTGATGCTGTGTTCATCCATCTGAAGGTGAACTGGGATGTTTATAGTTCCATCTTTAGTTATTGAGGTTGGCAGATTGTTACTGAGCCATAGAACTCCTGTTGAACATCCTCACTTCCTTCTTCTTCTGTTGACTCATGACCAAGTCGCTGCCATCCTCTTTTCATCACTGCAGCAATATGAACATTTAAACTGATGATTAATCCTTCATGTCTTTGGTTTTAACTTCATGCTTTTGTCTCTGTTTTATTAGTATCAGGATGCAGCAGCAGAGAGCAGACTCTCCTGAACCCAGCTGTGTGTCCATGAAGAGTGGCCGGTCTATGGGTCTTCCTGTTAGGTTTAAAGATGGACAACCTGCTGATGGAAGGTAAGAATTGAACATCCAGTAATCAGAGCAGCGTTTACAGGAGTTCATTTAGTCATCATGACAGAACATCTTTAATAAGCTGAGTGCAGATTTGAGTCATTAAATGTCCTTAAACGTGATGTTTTCTCCACAGAGTTCAGCAGCAGAGCTCAGAGGTTCCCAGTGATCAGTCTGCACAGCAGCATCAAACACACCTGGACTCCATATTTATGGTGTGTACATGTACAAACACACCTTTTACTATTAACTCCATCAACTACAGATGAAATACTAAAGTAGCATTCAGGTCCTAACAGTGTCCATGCTGCTCTGTTTAGACCAGCAGGCCTTCAGACTGACACATGAATCACATGTTGTGTTCTACCAGTTTAAATGAAATGTTCACTTTATCTTTCTGTTCCAGCTGTGTGTTCATTCAGGAACTCCTGCTGCAAAGTGTCAACGTAAACTTAAGTCTAACCTGGAGAAGAAGTTCCAGTGTGTGTTTGAGGGGATCGCTAAAGCAGGAAACCCAACCCTTCTGAATCAGATCTACACACCGCTCTACATCACAGAGGGAGGGACTGCAGAGGTCAATGATGAACATGAGATCAGACAGATTGAAACAGCATCCAGGAAACCAGACAGACCAGAAACAACAATCAGACAAGAAGACATCTTTAAAGCCTCACCTGGAAGAGATGAACCAATCAGAACAGTGATGACAAAGGGAGTGGCTGGCATTGGGAAAACAGTCTTAACACAGAAGTTCACTCTGGACTGGGCTGAAGACAAATCCAACCAGGACATACACTTCACATTTCCATTCACTTTCAGGGAGCTGAATGTGCTGAAAGAGAAAAAGTACAGCTTGGTGGAACTTGTTCATCACTTCTTTACTGAAACCAAAGAAGCAGGAATCTGCAGGTTTGAAGAGTTCCAGGTTGTGTTCATCTTTGACGGTCTGGATGAGTGTCGACTTCCTCTGGACTTCCACAACACTGAGATCCTGACTGATGTTACAGAGTCCACCTCAGTGGATGTGCTGCTGACAAACCTCATCAGGGGGAAACTGCTTCCCTCTGCTCGCCTCTGGATAACCACACGACCTGCAGCAGCCAATCAGATCCCTCCTGAGTGTGTCGGCATGGTGACAGAGGTCAGAGGGTTCACTGACCCACAGAAGGAGGAGTACTTCAGGAAGAGATTCAGAGATGAGGAGCAGGCCAGCACCATCATCTCCCACATCAAGACATCACGAAGCCTCCACATCATGTGCCACATCCCAGTCTTCTGCTGGATCACTGCTACAGTTCTGGAGGATGTGTTGAAAAGCAGAGAGGGAGGAGATCTGCCCAAGACCCTGACTGAGATGTACATCCACTTCCTGGTGCTTCAGGCCAAACTGAAGACGGTCAAGTATGATGGAGGAGCTGAGACAGATCCACACTGGAGTCCAGAGAGCAGGAAGATGATTGAGTCTCTGGGAAAACTGGCTTTTGAGCAGCTGCAGAAAGGCAACCTGATCGTCTATGAATCAGACCTGACAGAGTGTGGCATCGTTATCAGAGCAGCCTCAGTGTGCTCAGGAGTGTTCACAGAGGAGAGAGGGCAGTACCAGGACACGGTGTTCTGCTTCGTCCATCTGAGCGTTCAGGAGTTTCTGGCTGCTCTTCATGTCCATCTGACATTCATCAAGTATGGAGTCAATCTGCTGGAAGAAGAACAAACAACATCACACTGGTCTGAATTGTTCGGAGACAAAACAACACGTTTCTACCAGAGTGCTGTGTACGAGGCCTTAAAGAGTCCAAATGGACACCTGGACTTGTTCCTCCGCTTCTTCCTGGGTCTTTCACTGCAGACCAATCAGACTCTCCTACGAGGTCTGCTGACACAGACAGGAAGTAGCTCACAGACCAACCAGAAAACAGTCGAGTACATCAAGAGGAAGATCAGTGAGAGTCTGTCTGCAGAGAGAAGCATCAATCTGTTCCACTGTCTGAATGAACTGAATGATCGTTCTCTAGTGGAGGAGATCCAACAGTCCCTGAGATCAGGAAGTCTCTCCACGGATAAACTGTCTCCTGCACAGTGGTCAGCTCTGGTCTTCATCTTACTGTCATCAGAAAAAGATCTGGACGTGTTTGACCTGAAGAAATACTCTGCTTCAGAGGAGGCTCTACTGAGGCTGCTGCCAGTGGTCAAAGCCTCCAACAAAGCTCTGTAGGTGCACACAGAACTATCCAGATTAATGTAGTTTAATCTTAACTCAAGTAATATTTACAATTGTTTTCTTTTGTTCTGCTGATTCTTCTCCAGGCTGAGTGACTGTAACCTCTCAGAGAGAAGCTGTGCAGCTCTGTCCTCAGTTCTCAGCTCCCAGTCCTCTAGTCTGAGAGATCTGGACCTGAGGAACAACAACCTGCCAGATTCAGGAGTGAAGCAGCTGTGTTCTGCACTGGAGAGTCCACATTGTACACTGGAAACTCTCCTACTGCCATCAGAAAAAGATCTGGACGTGTTTGACCTGAAGAAATACTCTGCTTCAGAGGCGGTTCTTCTGAGGCTGCTGCCAATGGTCAAAGCCTCCAAAAAAGCTCTGTAAGTACTCAGATAGTTGGCTTTATTTATTATTATTTAGATAGTCTGCTGTCTTTTTAGAATAAATTAAATTAGTAACCTATTGCTTGTGTTTTCTTTCTTTATATTTCTAGGCTGAGTGACTGTAACCTCTCAGAGAGAAGCTGTGCAGCTCTGTCCTCAGTTCTCAGCTCCAACTCCTCCCATCTGAGAGATCTGGACCTGAGTAACAACAACCTGCAGGATTCAGGAGTGAAGCAGCTTTCTGCTGGACTGGAGAGTCCACACTGTACACTGGAAACTCTCAGGTCAGATCAAGACACAGTTTATATTTGATATATTTTTCTAAACTATGAGGTCCAGCTTCCTTAATGTCAGGATTTCTGATTGTCAGATGTTTTCCAACAGGGTTTTATTATTCACAGGAAATATGCGGCATATTTTAGTTTCCTGCTATATTGCATTATGGTACAGTTTTTATTATATAGTATGGTAAATATTCTAAGAAATTCCTCATAAGCACTATCAACATCTTTATTTCGATATACATCATCCCAGTTCTGCGCCAGTAAGTCATTTTTAAAAGCATTTATTGTTTCCTCTGTTCTCAGTCTCCTGTATTCTTTTTTCTCACCCGACTTATTAATCCTATAGTTTCTGTCATATACTGTAAAAACTGGTAAGTGATCACTAATATCATTTCTTAATAGCCCACTAACTGTATTATTTTCTATGTCATTGGTGAATATATTGTCTATGAGAGTGGCACAATGACATGTGATTCTGCTGGGTCTGGTAATTTTCGGGAATAAGCTCATGCTAAACATGGTGTTGATAAATTCATCTGTCATTGTATGTTTCTTTTGATTGAACAGATCAATATTGAAATCTACACAAATTAACATTTTTTGATCATTTTAGCAAAGATTTCCTCCACCCAGTTTTTAAACATATCAATACTGTATATACAGCTAATGATTACATTTTTATTTTTTTCCTTATAAATTTCAACTGTTATGCATTCCAAAATATTATCCACTGCTGCAGACATATTGTCCAACACCTTGAATTTCAGAGTTTTGTCCACATACATAGCAACTCTTCCGCACCAGTGATCTAGGCGTGTGTGTCTTGGGGAGGCTTTGGCGCAAGTGGCCGGTGGCAGCGCTGTTTTCCGAGGTCCATGTCCACGACCGGCAGGCCGACTTCTGATTTTATTTACTTCGTTAAAAAACTCAGCTAGATTGGACCCCTCTGATTCCTCCAGTAGTCCGTATATACGGAGATTGCTCCGGCGTGAGCGTGCTTCTAGCTCAGTAAGCTTAGCTTGCAGGTTCTCTTGGGCTTCAAGCGCCTGGGTGAGAGCCTCCTTCGTTGCAGCGTCCCATTCTTCAATGTCGGATATGCGCTGTTCGGCCTCTTGCTATGGTAGCCTGTAGCTCACCTGTAGCTTCCTGGAGTTTCCGGTTGATTTCTCCTCTAAACTCATTCAACTCCTTCTTCATGTCGTTACGAAAGGAAAGTCGGAATTCACTCATTTCACTTTTAAGATCCGACCTGAGGGCATGAATCTCGTTATAGATGGCCTGCAGCTTCTGCCTCGCCAGTGTCGCCGTTGTTCTCATTGCTTTCCTCCACGCTGTATGTTTCTTCAACTGTCTCACCTTTATCACGTCTTGAGCCTTGTTTGCATTTAGTCTTTTTATGTTTATCCCATTCCATGTTACGTTTCAATACAGTTTTTTGTGTGTTCTTCAAAGGGGGTTAAAATTCCACCGGTTGGGAGCGGGGTTTTTAGGCTGCCATTCACTTCAGTGCCACCGAAAGTCGTCTCTGTGTCATCTTGATGAATAGTTTGTTCTAACAAGTTACAGTTTCAGAGGATTTCAGTTTGTAATGAAGTCAAGCAGTCATCCAGATTCATTTGTGGTCACCCAGTGGAGAAAACGTGTCATGATTCCAGATAAGGAAAAGGTGCCTCAGTTTTCTGTTTCTAGTTCAAGTTTATTGACTGTATTATTATAATTTTAGATATCTGTGCAGTCTGTCAACTACTTCACTGACATTGCTGTCAAAGTCTAGATCAAACACAAATTACATGAGCATGAACTACCTGCTACCTACTACAACATATCTACAGGTTTCACTGGAAATAAGTTCCTCTCCTGTTTGACTCATCAAAGTGTTGGAGGTTCATTTCAGTTGCTCAGTCTAAATGTCTACACAGACAGACAGAGAGAGAGAGAGAGAGAGAGAGAGAGAGAGAGTGTGAGAGTGTGTGTGTGTGTGTGTGTGTGTGTGTAACGCATGTACTTATTGCAGTGTCCGATAAATGCCCGGGTCTGAATGCGTCTAAATGCCCCTGATGGAAACCTTTCCGCTTCGCCAAAGTCCGACGTGCCCAAGGGTGCGAGGTCCCGCCCAACGCTGCTTGCAGCTTTAATCTAATTTAATGTAATTTACTTTTTATTCATGTTACTTTCAGTAAACAAAATAATGTACATGCCCAACTGGGCACAAAACACATATAATTGGGAGGATCTGAGTGTTAGATGAGACAGCAGAATCAACATAAACACACTATACATACATAGATACCCACACCTCATTTATCCTAACAGCTCAGACAGTACACACATTTACGTATAAACACATATTCACATACTGGTTTTTTAAATAAACTTTCCACAGGACCTCGAGCAGGCAGTCTGATTTGAGTAGTTGGGCTTTGCGCCGGAGTATGAAAGAATCGAGTCACATTATTCCAACTGAATTCCCTCCATGAAGGGGAGATTGTCACTGACCACTGCTGTCTGCAGATCCTGTCCCACTCTAAACAATATTTAACTTTAAAGACATTTCTTCTGCCAAAGTAAAAACAGAATGGCATCAGATTAAACTCTGAGCTTCAGCAGTTTCAGCCTCCAGCAGCAACATGTGCTTTCTCTCCTTCTACTAACCTAAAATGTATCTGCATGACACCAACATACAGCAGGGGGCGCTGAGTGTGAAAATAAATGCCTGAAGGACAAAATCCTGTTTGAGTTGAGAATGGTTTTAAGCTCATTAGATGAAGTGTTGTGTGTGTTCAGTCTGTCAGGATGTCTGATCACAGAGGAAGGCTGTGCTTCTCTGGCCTCAGCTCTGAGCTCCAACCCCTCCCATCTGAGAGAGCTGGACCTGAGCTACAATCATCCAGGAGACTCAGGAGAGAAGCTTCTGTCTGCTGGACTGGAGGATCCACACTGGAGACTGGACACTCTCAGGTATGGACAGACAGGTGGACACTCTCAGGTATGGACAGACAGATGGACACTCTCAGGTATGGACAGACAGATGGACACTCTCAGGTATGGACAGACAGGTGGACACTCAGGTATGAACAGACAGGTGGACACTCTCAGGTATGGACAGGTGGACACTCAGGTATGGACAGACAGGTGGACACTCAGGTATGGACAGACAGACACTCTCAGGTATGGACAGACAGATGGACACTCTCAGGTATGGACAGACAGATGGACACTCTCAGGTATGGACAGACAAGTGGACACTCTCAGGTATGGACAGACAGATGGACACTCTCAGGTATGGACAGACAGGTGGACACTCTCAGGTACGGACAGACAGATGGACACTCAGGTATGGACAGACAGATGGACACTCTCAGTTATAGACAGACAGGTGGACACTCTCAGGTATGGACAGACAGATGGACACTCTCAGGTATGGACAGACAGGTGGACACTCTCAGGTATGGACAGGTGGACACTCTCAGGTATGGACAGACAGATGGACACTCTCAGGTATGGACAGACAGGTGGACACTCTCAGGTATGGACAGATGGACACTCTCAGGTATGGACAGACAGATGGACACTCTCAGGTATGGACAGATGGACAGACACTCTGACTAACTGAGGGACTCTGGTTCACGTTTAATGGTGGATATGAGTGAAGGTGTATGAAGCTGATTGTGTCTTTGTCTCTTCCTCCAGGATGGACCATGGTGGACTGCAGAGACTGAAACCTGGTGTGAGGAAGTGTGAGTGTGTTTTCAGTTTGATTCATGAGAACTTTGAGAAAAACTGGATGAAATATGTAAAAGAAGTGAAAAAAGTTCAAAATGATGGAAAATGTGTTTTGGCAGAAATGGGCGTGGCCTAAACTGACATTTATCTTGAACCAATGAATCCATGAAACAGAAATTTCCTTGTGTTCATCACAGTTCAGGAGTTAAAAGAGAAATGTTTTATAAATGTCCACATGGTGGCGCTACCTGCTCCAAAATGTCCCTCATGTCTCTCCTGCAGATAAAGTTCATTCATTCATACTGATTTCAGCTGTTTGGAGCATTTGGACTAAAATGTGTTTGTAACAGACGACTGTTCAAAAAAAAAGATTCAACTTCCTTTTAGCAGAAGGAACATGAAGAGGAAACATCAGGTCTAACATAGTGAATACATTCATTGCAGAGATAGTAATCTGTAACATTTATATGAATTTGTTTCATTGAATCAGAAAAGAAATGAAATGTAAATATGATAGACTTGAGTTGAATGTGTAATGTGTCTCCACTTCAGTATGAAACTGCAGAGATGTTATGATGAATCAGATCAGTGTGATCAGCTGCAGCAGCTCATCAATAAATAAGGAGGCGTGTGAGCCGCTAAAAGACTCGAGTGAAGGCTGCTCTCACGTTTCCTCAGAGCAGAAATACTGTAGAAAGACTTGGGACGAACGTTAAATGGAGCAGAACAACTTCCTGTTCAGGCCAGGATGGAGGAGGAAATATGAAATAAGAGAGTTGAGATGCAGCCTTTGTTATCAGGCTGTGTGACTGTGTGCACACCTGCTTCTGTCTGCTGGTATGAGGCCAACACAGTCGTCATGGAGACACTTTAAGTTTCAATGGTTTCAGTAAAGTAGTTAATAAATCAACAGATGATAAACTGCAGCTGTATTGTGTCTCGTTCTCTCCATCAGATGCCTGTGAACTGGAACTGGATCCAAACACAATGGACAGAAAACTCACACTGTCTGATAACAACAGGAAGGTGACACGTGTGTATGAGGATCAGTCATATCCTGATCATCCAGACAGATTTGACTCCTGTCTTCAGCTGCTGAGTAGAAATGATCTGACTGGTCGCTGTTACTGGGAGGTCGAGTGGAGAGGAAGAGTTTATATATCAGTGAGTTACAGAGGAATCAGCAGGAAAGTAGGCAGTACTGACTGTTGGTTTGGATGGAATGATCAGTCCTGGAGTCTGGACTGCTCTTATGTTCATGGTTACTCTGTCTGGCACAATAACAACTATACACCCATCTCCTCCTCCTCCTCCTCCTCCTCCTCCTCCTCCTCCTCCTCTGTCTCTAACAGAGTAGCAGTGTATGTGGACTGTCCTGCTGGCACTCTGTCCTTCTACAGAGTCTCCTCTGACACACTGATCCACCTCCACACCTCCAACACCACATTCACTGAACCTCTGTGTGCTGGGTTTGGGGTCTGGTGGACCAGTTCTGGTTCTGATTCCTCAATGTCTCTGTGTCCTCTGTAGGAGGGAGAGTCATCAGGAACTGCAGGGTGGACACAATAATGGGAACAGCTGCAGGATGAAGTTCTTAAAACTCTAAATTAATCTAAAAAAACTTCACTTTCATGGTTTTATTGTTGAATATTGAATATATGATTAATTCTACCTGATAACATTCAAACACTTCCTACTCTTCATTCTCTGAACACAAACAATGTTCAAACTTTGTTTTTTTTACATTTTATTTAAAGGAACAGAATCTGACTTCACATTAACTTCATATTGTTCACTTTGTGGATGTAAATAAAGTTTAACCCATAAGGACTTCTGCTGTTATGATAAACAGAGCTGGCTAGCTGTGTTATTCCCTTCATTGCTTTATCTGTTGCTGTTGTGTACAACGACAGGAGGACCAGACCTAAAACATCTCTCTGAAAAATGGGAATGCTAAAGCTTAAAGTAGCCTCAGCCATCAAAACAATAACATGAAGCTAGGTTTTTTAGCAGGCTTAGCATTGCTGAGCTCTGTCTGCAGCTGTTTCACCACATCTGGCCACATGTGGACCTCTGCTATGCCAAGCTCCAGAAGAGGAACATAGATTCAGTCAGTGGCTGCATCCAGCAGCTCCAACAGGACTAAGCATCAGGTAGTAGCTGCATTCCTGTTATTAATATTGTAAAGGCTTAAAAAGACTTTATAAAAGACATAAATATGAATAACATGTAAAAGAATAAGAAATGATGGAATATGGTTAAAAGTAATGTTGACTATTACAGTTGATTTGGGGAACAGTTCATTATTAAAATAAGAAGTTTAATAAGTTATATTTAATCACAGCAGTGTACAGTGCTTAATGCGCCATCTACTGTCCTGTTCAGGTATTGCAACAACTAACAGATTACAGTGAAATCAGGACTTAAGTCACAATAACTAAAATATACATAGTGGTTTCTATTGTTAAGCATATAAACTTATCGGTAACTTTAGGTGATGTGAGTGAAATGGACATTTTTCCTGAGGATGCACTGAGCAACACCTTGAAGGCCGACCCGATGCTCAGTGGAAGCAAGCTGAAGACAGAGTTTAGTCTCATCTACAGCAGGATGAGTTCAGAGCCTGTTGTGGTGCTGTGGATCTATTCCAGTTGTTTATGGAGAGAACAATCTTGAAGAAGTCTTTTCAACCTGAAGGAGAATAAAGACTTTCCTCAGCAGCACCATGACCCAGGACAGGCTGAACCCACTGGCCATGCTGTCAATGGAAAAGAGACTGGGGACTGACTTTAACCAGAGAGTCAGTGGAAAGGAGGGCAACATGTATGTTCAAGTAGTACTACTGGCTGTGTTTAGGCAACCTTACAGAGTGTTGTGTTGTTTTTAGATTGATTTTCATGATGCTTTCATGTGAAGGAAATATTTTTTCAAGTTTCGATTTTACTACAATGCAAATTCACAGGTTCATTCATATCAGACTCGTCAATCATCAAATCTTCATCCACCCAAAGTTTTTACAAGCAGACGTCAATTTTTGTTAAGATTTAGGGGAAACAAGTTGTGGAATAGCTTTCCCAACAAAAAACTGTCTTTGAAAAGTTATGAGATGTCTGGAGGAATTATTTTTCTTAATGTATTTTGTCTGTTTTTGTTTGTTTCTGCACACACTTACTCTCATTTTTCTTCTGTTTTGGTATTATATATATATTGAAATACATTTGGTTTGTTCTATGTAATCATATTATCTTCTGTAATATTATGTAATTTTTAAATATTTTTAGGTGGAGCCCATTTTGGGGTTTCTGCCTCTCCCTGCTCTCTATATTATGTCTTTGTTTGGTGTAATATTTGTGCAAAAATAAAGAACTAACTAATAACTGTAGTGGACTTGAGGAAGAAGAGGAAAACCAATCAAAACCAAGTGAAGCAGTGGAGAAGGTCTCCAGTTTTAAATGTGTGGGGGTAACATCACAGCGTGGACCAGAGGCCTCTGCAAAGACTCCTCCAGACTGCACAGAACATCAACAGGTGAAGCATCTCTCTCTACATTGTTAGGTAACTACACTAACTGTGTCTATGGTTAAAAGCTGTAACGGTAATAAGCTGAAAAGTGTTCCCGGTCTTATTTTATGGACTGTCAACGATGCTAAAGCTAACAGTTAGCTGCAAATCTGTACTGCATAACATATTAAGACCTGAATAACGTCAAATACATTTGGTTTTCACTGGTGCACAATTATCTATTGTACAATACTTATGGTGCTTTCCCACTATACAGTTCTAGCTCTACTCGACTCTGTTTGGTACCAGGAACCTTTTCCATTACTATAGTTCCTCCTCAACTTGAGCGGGGTCGTCATAGCAACGCTGCATTAAACTGCCGTGACTTTGTTTTCTACGCGACACAAACACATAAACAATGGAGGACATGGAGGCGATGGTGTACCTGCTGCTGTATGAGGCTTTCTGTCTCACACAAAGCAAGAGAAGAGAAACTAATCTCTGTAACGCTGTTGTTGGTATTTAAAAATGCCGGGTTTGATTTTTGTCAAGTCAAGTCGAGCTAGAACTGTATAGTGGAAAAACGCCAATAGAGTGAAATGCTTTATGGGACTATTACATTATGAAAAGAAGTCAGAAGAATATACAAGTATACTTCCAAAGTAAGAAATAATGTGTGTGTGCAGGCGTTCATGCATGATACAGGTCACACATTAAAAACACGTGCTTTCATACTGAAATACTTTATATTATGCTCTTTAAGAAAGACAGACATATGGTTTAGCATATTAATAAATAATAAATGAATGTATTTTCTGCACAATGACATTAAAGGTATTTTGACTTTTGACCAATTTATATTTAAATGTAGAAACAGTTTGATTGTTCATTTGAATTTATTTCTCAAATTCAAAGTGCTTTATTAGCACGATTGTTTAAATAGTGTTGCCAAAGATACACGAAGAATAACAGAAATTTTTAAAAAATGAAAAGAGAAAAAAAAGAAAAAAGAATATAATACAATCAAACAATGTGAATACAATTGGGTGGATGTGAAGGTGATCTGGCTGCGACATCTGTCACCTCATAGATCGCTGGGGTTGAATTTATTTCTCACACACACACATACCTGTTTTTATACTCTGTGGGGACCCCTAACACTACCCCTTTCCAAACGGTTTAGACACATAGTTTAACTGCTAAATTCATAATTTTTTTGAACAAAAAAGTGACTTGAAATATCAAAAAGCTACAGCACAATTCATGACAAGGATTTGATCAAATGTTGTATTGAAACCCTAAACTTAACCATTAACACTGCATCTTATAATCCAGAATGCCAGGAGGCTATTTGCTAAGATAATATGCTAATAGGAAGCTAATATGCTAATATACACACTTACACACTTTGTCAGGAAAAGGTCCAGCTGGGAAATTCCCTCACTGCAGTACCGTGTGTGACCTCTGGGGTTCAAACAGTCAGGAAAACCTGCACCAGCCAATCAGGAGGCTGTTTGCTATTGATTCTAATGCTCGTTCCCATGGAAACCAGGAGTCGGTCCCCATGGGGTTAGTGATGTCTCAGGTTGTGGTCCCCACCAGGACAGAGAAACAAACACACACACACAGATACACACTCTATGTGAAAGGTCAGGACCGTAAACATCATCAGGGACCAAACACTTCCTGCTTCATCTGCAGCTTCTTCCTCAAACTGTTAAATAATGAACCTGATCTCCACAAACACTGGAGGAATATAAACTCTTTTATTGTGTAATAATATAACGGTTGTATAGTTATAGTTATAGTAGATATACTATATTACTAATATGCAATATTAATATTTCATGTATACAGAAAATACTAATAATTTAAATGGTGTGCAATATTAATATAATTTTTCACTTTAATCTGTAATAAGACTTCTGGTATATTATCACTCATTACTAATATTACTCTAAATAGTGTCAATTATTTTTATTATATATTTTTACTATTATTGTTTTAATACTTATTTATTGTTCTTTATTCTTATTGCTGCTCTTCTATATTTTACTGTCAACTTGCTGCTGTAATAATGCAGATTTCACCGTTACGGGATTAATAATAATAAAAATATCTGATTGTATAACCTGTTTACATATTTCTGCTGTTTGCTCTTTATATTGCAATTCACTTTATAGATTATTGTTTTATTTATGTCTTAAATGTTCTTATGGTTCAGGGAGTGATATATTTAAATATCTTCATATTATCTGATTCTCAACATAATGAAAGTTACTAAAACACTAATCTGAAGCTTCACATTGAAACTCTTAGTCTCTATATAACTGCAGCTGGATCAGAACCGTCTCACTTAATAATAAACTACAGAAACAAACAATGAAATATGAAAAAAACTGATTTCACTGAACGAGATTCCCTTCTACATTTTAAATAATAAATAATTTAATAACATGTTTTTGTTTTAATAGTGAATTGAATAATATAAAATGTATTAACTAAATATCAGTTAAATTAAATGAATTCTTGTGTTTTAAAACTAAAAACTAAGATTAAACTTTTGTTATAATTTAGCAGAAATGTTAAATATGAATCTTTGTGAACACAAAATAATTGTTGGGCTGATTAATCAGAATTTCTGCAGGTTGATTTAAAATCATTATGAATTAAATATAAGACTAATAATAAATATGAAAAACATCTCAGTCCCAGAATCACTGACTAAACATCTGATCTTCAGACAAACTAATAAACTTTAAACGGTTGTTTGGTTCCAGTTTCAACAAACAGCTGATTGTTCAACATTAATGATCCTTCAGAACTAAACAAAGGTGACAATAACATATATATTATAATAAACAATAAATGAATGCAGATATTTCAGACTAGTCAACATATTGAAGACAGTTAAACCTAAAATAGATAATTACATGTTAGAGTTTAACTGTTTAAAGAGGAATAAAGTGATTAAAGTCACTGTTCAGGTTCTTCTGGGTTTAAACATTAAAACAGTTTAACTTCATTCAGCTGGTGCCTGATTGGCTGCGGAGCTGTGATGTCACGGCGAACAGAGACTCAGAGCCAGACGGATGTTTGACGTTTTATTATCAGAAAGACTTCCTGTTTACAGACGGCGACCGCGTCGGCCGCCCTTCCTCCTGGTGGAGTCTGACGGGATCGGAGTCACGTCCTCTGCAGAAGAAGAAGAAACGGGAGGTCAGTGTCAATAAAGCTTTATTCAATCACTACAAATACTAGTCTGCTGCTCAGTGTCAATAAAGCTTTATTCAATCACTACAGTCTGCTGCTCAGTGTCAATAAAGCTTTATTCAATCACTACTGTCTGCTCCTCAGTGTCAATAAAGCTTTATTCAATCACTAGTCTGCTGCTCAGTGTCAATAAAGCTTTATTCAATCACTAGTCTGCTGCTCAGTGTCAATAAAGCTTTATTCAATCACTAGTCTGCTGCTCAGTGTCAATAAAGCTTTATTCAATCACTACTGTCTGCTCCTCAGTGTCAATAAAGCTTTATTCAATCACTACAAATAGTCTGCTGCTCAGTGTCAATAAAGCTTTATTCAATCACTAGTCTGCTGCTCTGTGTCAATAAAGTTTTATTCAATCAGCTCTAAACTGGAAAAAACTCAGTTCTACTATAAAAATACTTTTATTGTGAAAACAGGAAACAGCTGATTTAGGTCTGTTAGCAGAGATAAAACACTTTAAATATAAATAATGCAAATAATAATTCTACTGATACTATAAATACTACAAATAATAATTCTACTGATACTATAAATACTACTGGTAATAATAATACTTTAAGTTTTTCTGATAGTTTTTTGTTTCATGATGAAAATCGTCGATATTAAATCTTCATTTTTACTTTTTAAAGACACTTTTACAAACTTTAAACGTTGTGTCGTCATAGCAACCAAACAGCTGCTGGTGTTTAACCCCTAAGTTACTGTAGCTGAGCTTCATGTGACACACTGAGGACTAATATGGAATAAAACTTATATTTCTGAGCAGCTGATGTTATAAAAGTTAACGTATAAAACAATAATCATAAATAATAAATCAGTCTAAACATTATTAACGTGTATTATTGATCATATCGTCTCACCGATGCGTCCGATCTTCATGCCTGAACGAGCCAAAGCTCTGAGAGCAGACTGAGCGCCGGGACCGGGAGTCTTAGTCCTGAAACACAGAAAACACATTAATATTAATATTATTATACTGGAGTTAAATATACAGGTTTATACATTTATTTATTTATCACTCTGAGCTCAGAGATGCAGAGAGAGCTTCAGCTGTTTAACTTCCTTCCTCCTGTTCATACTGATGATCTCAGTCATTATAAAGCATCTGATCAGCTTCTATTGATCTTCATCAGTCTGAGTTATTATATCAATGATATCTGACACATTTACAGTGTTTTTAACATCAGATTCCCTCTTAGTGTTTCCTGTTGAGCTGTGGTGTAACCATAGTAACACAAAGACTTTATACTAACAACACTGAAGATGAAGATTTGACTGAAGCTTCATTTTAGCTTCAGATCAACTTTTAAATCCATGTTTCCACAGAAGGAGGACTGTGGGTTTAGTCCTCCTTCACTTCCATTGTAAACATGATGAAGGGATCTTCTAATGGTCAGTATGAACAGGAGGAATCATTACAGTAAACATGATGAAGGGATCTTCTAATGGTCAGTATGAACAGGAGGAATCATTACAGTAAACATGATGAAGGGATCTTCTAATGGTCAGTATGAACAGGAGGAATCATTACAGTAAACATGATGAAGGGATCTTCTAATGGTCAGTATGAACAGGAGGAATAATTACAGTAAACATGATGAAGGGATCTTCTAATGGTCAGTATGAACAGGAGGAATCATTACAGTAAACATGATGAAGGGATCTTCTAATGGTCAGTATGAACAGGAGGAATCATTACAGTAAACATGATGAAGGGATCTAATAATGGTCAGTATGAACAGGAGGAATCATTACAGTAAACATTATGAAGGGATCTTCTAATGGTCAGTATGAACAGGAGGAATCATTACAGTAAACATGATGAAGGGATCTTCTAATGGTCAGTATGAACAGGAGGAATCATTACAGTAAACATGATGAAGGGATCTTCTAATGGTCAGTATGAACAGGAGGAATCATTACAGTAAACATGATGAAGGGATCTTCTAATGGTCAGTATGAACAGGAGGAATCATTACAGTAAACATGATGAAGGGATCTAATAATGGTCAGTATGAACAGGAGGAATCATTACACACACTGACTGTTACTGAGTCTCTGAATTACGACTCTCTGACCGGACCATGAACGCAGCATCAGGAACACTGATCAATAATCATTTAAATCTGTCTTTAAAGTAAAAATGACAAAAATATCTAAATATTGATCGATCGGTTCATCAACTTTCTCTGATCACTGATCAATATTTTAGACATGAGGCAATTAACTAATTGATTAAGTGATAAATCAGTGATTAAATTGATCGGAGCTGTTTGTCAGGTATCGATCAGACAGCTGCTGATCAGTGAGTATTGATTACCTGTTGCCTCCGGTGGCTCTCAGCTTGTTATTGATCAGTAAGTATTGAGTATTGATTACCTGTTGCCTCCTGCAGCTTGTTATTGATCAGTGATCGGTGTGTATTGATTACCTGTTGCCTCCGGTAGCTCTGAGCTTGTTATTGATCAGTGATCGGTGTGTATTGATTACCTGTTGCCTCCTGCAGGTCTGAGCTTGTTATTGATAAGTGATCGGTGTGTATTGATTACCTGTTGCCTCCTGCAGCTCTGAGCTTGTTATTGATCAGTGATCGGTGTGTATTGATTACCTGTTGCCTCCTGCAGCTCTGAGCTTGTTATTGATAAGTGATCGGTGTGTATTGATTACCTGTTGCCTCCGGTAGCTCTCAGCTTGTTATTGATCAGTGATCGGTGTGTATTGATTACCTGTTGCCTCCGGTAGCTCTCAGCTTGATGTGCAGCGCCGTGATGCCGAGCTCTTTGCAGCGCTGAGCGACGTCCTGCGCGGCCAACATGGCGGCGTACGGAGACGACTCGTCTCTGTCGGCCTTCACTTTCATCCCGCCGGTCACACGGCAGATCGTCTCCCTGGAAACGGACAGGAAGGACAGAGTTAAGGACCAATCAGAGAGCAGAGAGACGAGCAGACAGCAGCTGATTGGACGGGAGGAGACTTACTTTCCGGACAGATCGGTGACGTGGACGAAAGTGTCGTTGAAAGAGGCGAAAATGTGACAAACACCAAAAACATTTTCTCCTTCAGCGACCTGAGGACCCAAACTGATAACCTGCTCCTCCTTCTTCTCCTTTCCTTTACGAGGAGCCATCGTCTGCAGGAGAGAAAAGGGAGAGACAGAGGTTAGATATATTACAACAGGAGGAAGAGAGGAGAGGAGTAGATAAAGAGAAGGGAAGAGGAGATAAAAGAAAGAGGATGAAGAGACAGGGGAGTAAAGAGGAGGGAAGAAGATAAAGGAAGAGATTAGATACATGAGGAGAGAGGGAGAGTAGAGAAGATATAGAGAGGTAGATAAAGGAGAGGAGCATTTGTAAATACAGGAGAAAAGGATGAGACAGAGTAGATACAGGAACAGAAGGAGATGGGAAAGAAGAGAAGAGGAAAAAGATTAGAAGGTAGGAGAGGAGTAAAGAGCAAGAGTGAAAGAAAAGAGTTAGGAGAGGAAAGGAAGAGGAATGTTTGTAGATACAAGAGAAGGAGTAGAAGGTAAAGAAGAGGAAAGATGAAGGATGAATTAACTTCAGTAACGTGATCAGAGTTTCTACAGATCAATCAGTTTATGATCAATAGAGCCGATCGGTTTAACTATAAACTAAAATTATATAAAGTGACGTTATCAGTTTCTATCAACCATTAAATATAAAATAAATCTGACCTTTAGTAACCTCAACTTTGACAGCCAATCAGAAGTCAGCATCAATCAGAGTTAACCTGAACATCTGATGACGTCACAGACTGATCAATTAAATATAAACTTTAAAACATGGAAATAAACTTCAATCACAAACTACAGATATTAGCCTGATAACAACCTGCAGGAGCTCACCACTAACAGCAGCAGCAGAAGTTTAATCTGAGTTACTTTATTTTATATTTAACAATAAAAATTTTAATTATAAGTAACTTTAACGTGTCCGATAATGGAAGCAGTGCGTTTAGCGGGTCACATGGTTGATTCAGCATCGCAGCAGCTAAACACAGCAGCTAACTGACCTCAGAACAGTCTGATTTAAACACCAACAACCAGCAGCAGCTTCACACAGTCAGACAGCTGTTATTGATCCAAATCTGATCAAACTCATCGATACTAAACTGATCGAAACACACACACATGCTAACGGGTTAGCCTGTTAGCTCCAACCCTTAACACTAACCCTCACCTGCACGTTTCTCACCTGCTGCGTCACGTTAACATCAGATAAACATTAAACAAACATGTTCACGTGTTTTAATGAAGAGTAAATGTATTTATTAAGTTTGTTTCGCGCCGTGAAGTGAGCGCGAGGAGCTAAGATGGCGACGTGCTGCTGCTGTTCGACTCAGAAACTAAAACCACACAAAAACTAAAGTTTAAAATCACACAGCAGAATAATTTAATCTGAAACAAACCCGAGAAGCAGCAGAGAGTCAGAGGAGAGAAGTTAGAGGAGCAGATGGAGGAAAATAAAGAAGATTAATGTCGGATTGGACGCGGAGCTTCTCACCTCTGTGTCTCTATCCGCTGCGGGAACAAGAAAGGAAAGAACTTCCGCTTCCGGGGCCAAAGTTGAGGAGAGCCAGCGCGGGAACGAGCTGCTGCCCCCACGTGGTCACCGGATGTATACATTCAAATGTATTATTATTACATCAAAATACAAAATAAAGTAAAAGTACTGCAGTATTATGAGTGATGTAGTATGCAGTATTACAGTAAAAGTACTGCAGTATTATAGTGATGTAGTATGCAGTATTACAGTAAAAGTACTGCAGTATTATGAGTGATGTAGTATGCAGTATTACAGTAAAAGTACTGCAGTATTATGAGCGATGTAGTATGCAGTATTACAGTAAAGTTCTGCAGTATTATAGTGATGTAGTATGCAGTATTACAGTAAAAGTACTGCAGTATTATGAGTGATGTAGTATGCAGTATTACAGTAAAGTACTGCAGTATTATGAGTGATGTAGTATGCAGTATTACAGTAAAGTACTGCAGTATTATGAGTGATGTAGTATGCAGTATTACAGTAAAGTACTGCAGTATTATAGTGATGTAGTATGCAGTATTACAGTAAAAGTACTGCAGTATTATAGTGATGTAGTATGCAGTATTACAGTAAAAGTACCACTAGTAGAATCAGTAGTGCTACTATTTACTACCTGTAACTGTAGCAGTAGTAGTAATATTTGCTGTAGTTGAAGTAATTCTAGTTGAAGTTGTACTAGTGGTAGTAGCCTAGTACATGAAGTACTTTTAGTATGAACGTTAACATGTGAAGCAGCAGCAGTATTAGTATCAGGCATAGTGCTAACAGTAGTAGTAGTAACAGTCGAGGTAATATTTGCAGTATTGCCAGTAAGGCAGCTTTATTTATAGAGAGCATTTCATACACAATGGCAACTCAATGTGCTTTAAACAAACATTTAACAGTAAGAATTAGAAAATAAAAAAACATAAAAACCCAATAATAGTAAAAACATGGAAACATTAACCCCCCCCCCCCCCCCCACTAATAATAAAAAATAAAATAAAAACAAAGTACAGAAAAATAGAAAGAGAGAGAAATAAAATACTAGAATAGAGCATTAAATATAAGGTTGCAGCATAAAATAATGATTAGCTTTAAAATCATTAAAAGGACAAACAGTGCAAATGAAAGATTAAAATGTAAAGTGCTTTGAAATAAAGAGCTCAATCATAAGCACAGGAGAAGAGAAGTGTTTTTAACCTGGTTTCAGTTCTGCTAGTAGTAGCTCCACTATCTGGCCTGAGTCAGTAGATCTCAGCTCTACTATCTGACCTGAGTCAGTAGATCTCAGAGCTCTACTATCTGACCTGAGTCGGTAGATCTCAGAGCTCCACTATCTGACCTGAGTCGGTAGATCTCAGAGCTCTACTATCTGACCTGAGTCGGTAGATCTCAGAGCTCCACTATCTGACCTGAGCCGGTAGATCTCAGAGCTCTACTATCTGACCTGAGCCGGTAGATCTCAGAGCTCTACTATCTGACCTGAGTCGGTAGATCTCAGAGCTCTACTATCTGACCTGAGTCGGTAGATCTCAGAGCTCTACTATCTGACCTGAGTCGGTAGATCTCAGAGCTCTACTATCTGACCTGAGTCGGTAGATCTCAGAGCTCCACTATCTGACCTGAGTCAGTAGATCTCAGAGCTCTACTGGGTGATTATTCTACTAACATGTCATTCATGTATTCTGGACCTAAAACATTCAGTGATTTGTAGACCAGTAGCAGAACTTTAACATCTCTTCTATAGCTGACTGGGAGCCAGTGTAAAGACTTTAGAACTGGAGTAATGTGCTCTGATCTCTTTGTTCCGGTTTTCGAGCTGCAGCTGTTTAATGTCAGAAGACCGTTACAGTAGTCGAGTCTACTGGAGATGAAAGCATGAATCAACTTCTCCTGGTCTGTTTGAGAAGATAGACTGTATATAAGAAATGGACGTAACATCCATGACGTCACCCATTGGTTTGTGGACTGCTGCTCGGAGGCCAATAGTATCGGATCTGAGCAGCGCCATCTTGAACATTTCAGGTGCATGCTGGGAAAAATAAAAACAAGGATTCTACTTATATGGGCATCAGGAGGAGCATGAGGCGCCCTCCTGAACCTGTGAACCAATCAACCTGTCAATCACCACGTAGCCACGCCCTAATGCATACCCTGCTTTATCGTCACATATAAAATCAGGGAGGCCAAAATGTCCCAAATGAACATCATACTGCATTGAAGAAGGCTTTAAACTAGCGATTGAGACCATAAACACATTTTGAAAACGTTTACTGAGGCTAGAAATCAAGTGAGAAGTTGGTGAATTCTCCATTGACTTGTATAGAGACTGAAGTCCTTTTGACACCAAAACGGTCGCCCCCTGGTGGCCTTTTGATAGAATGCAGTTTATAAGTTACTTCCTGGTTGGCCTCATTGCAGAGGACCGGAACTCCCCACCTGTTTGAGACATAAAACCCTTCACTCTGGAGATGTTCTTAAGCTGATAGAAGGCTGTTTTGGTGATTGATTTGATATGACTGCTGAAGGTCAGATCTGAGTCTATCAGCTCGCCAAGGTTTGGGACTTGGTCGCTAGTTTTTAGAGAGAGTGACTCGAGATGTTTACTGACAGCAATCCTCTTCTCTTTATTGCCAAAAACAATTACATCAGTTTTGTCCTGATTTAATTGAAGGAAATGTTGGTTCATCCAATGAGTTACTTGCTCTAAACAGTGACACAATGACTGTATTGGACTGTAGTCATCCGGGGACAGTGCTAGGTATATCTGCGTGTCATCTGCATAACTGTGATAGTCTACATTAGAGTTCTGCAGAATTTGACCCAAAGGCAGCATATATAGACTGAACAGAAGGGGTCCAAGAACTGACCCTGAGGAACTCCACACGTCATAGTCACTCGATCGGATTCATAACTTCCAATGGTCACAAAATAACTCCGCTCCTCCAAGTAGGATCTGAACCATTCTAGGACTGTTCCGCTGAGTCCTGCCCAGGTTTCCAACCTGTTCAACAGTATACTGTGATCCACAGTGTCAAACGCAGCTCTGAGATCCAACAGGACCAGAACTGACACCTGAGTCAGTGTTTAACCTGATGTCATTTAACACTCTAATAAGAGCTGGTTCTGTAGTGTGGTGAAGTCATAAAGGCCACTGGAGTTCAAGATTATGAACCACCTTCTCAACCCAGTAGTAGTATTTCCAGTATTTGCAGTATTCTCAGTAGTAGTATTTGCAGTATGATTTATCAGTAGTAGTATTTGCAGTATGATTTATCAGTAGTAGTATTTGCAGTATTGTCAGTAGTAGTATTTGCAGTATTGTCAGTAGTAGTATTTGCAGTATTTGCAGTATTGTCAGTAGTAGTATTTGCAGTATTTGCAGTATTGTCAGTAGTAGTATTTGCAGTATTATCAGTTGTAGTATTTGCAGTATTTGCAGTATTGTCAGTAGTAGTATTTGCAGTATTTGCAGTATTGTCAGTAGTAGTATTTGCAGTATTATCAGTTGTAGTATTTGCAGTATTTGCAGTATTGTCAGTAGTAGTATTTGCAGTATTTGCAGTATTGTCAGTAGTAGTATTTGCAGTATTATCAGTTGTAGTATTTGCAGTATTTGCAGTATTGTCAATAGTAGTATTTGCAGTATTGGCAGTATTCTCGGTAGTACTATTTGCAGTATTGTCAGTAATAGTATTTGCAGTATTTGCAGTATTGTCAGTAGTAGTATTTGCAGTATTTGCAGTATTGTCAGTAGCAGTATTTGCAGTATTATCAGTAGTAGTATTTGCAGTATTTGCAGTATTATCAGTAGTAGTATTTGCAGTATTTGCAGTATTGTCAGTAGCAGTATTTGCAGTATTATCAGTAGTACTATTTGCAGTATTATCAGTAGTACTATTTGCAGTATTATCAGTAGTAGTATTTGCAGTATTTGCAGTATTTGCAGTAGTAGTATTTGCAGTATTTGCAGTAGTAGTATTTGCAGTATTATCAGTAGTACTATTTGCAGTATTATCAGTAGTACTATTTGCAGTATTCTCAGTAGTACTATTTGCAGTATTATCAGTAGTACTATTTGCAGTATTATCAGTAGTACTATTTGCATTATTACAATTTTTTCTCTCTCAGACTTTTTTACTTTCCAGCAGTTACCATGGCGACCCTGTGTGTGTGTGTGTGCGTGTCCATGCGTGTGAGTGTGTGCGTGTATGTGTGTGTGTTCTGTCCTGTGATTGGCTGCTGGAGGAGTGGGCGGGCTGGTGTGTGTGTGCTGGCCTGTGATTGGCTGACAGACGAGTGGGCGGGCAGGTTGAGCAGCTCTCTCTCACAGATCAGCTCAGAGAGACGGAGAGTCGCAGCTCTGCTCACTGCTCTCCATCATCCCTCCATCTTCTTCCTCCTCCTCCTCCTCTTCCTCCTCCAAACTCTTCATCGCTCTGCTTCTTCCTCCTCCTCCTCCTCCTCCTCTTCCTCCTCCAGAGTCTCTTCATCTCTCTTCTTCTCCTCTTCATCTCTTCTCTGCTGACAGACAGACGCTTCTAACTCTTGGCCTTCATCATCATCATCACCACCAGCATCATCATCCTCTGAGGAAGACGGACAGGGAGCCCCCTGACCCTCGCCCCGCCGGGTCACCATGGCAACGGTCATCTGCACCCGCTTCACCGAAGAGTATCAGCTGTATGAGGAGCTGGGCAAGTAGGTCTTCATCATCCTCATCATCCTCATCATCATCATCATCATCCTCATCATCCTCATCCTCATCATCCTCATCATCCTCATCATCCTCCTCATCATCATCATCATCATCATCCTCATCATCCTCCTCATCATCATTTAACTTTTCATTCAGTTTTTTTGTTTCTTCACTTTTTTCTTTATATTTTTAATACACTATTAATATATCTGTTAATATCTCATCCAGTCACTCAGTGGAATAAATATGATTATAATTATTAATGTTCTTATAAATATAACTTAGAGTCACTTTTTGTCTGTTGTGCGTATCATTTCATTTCATTTCAATGTTGAAATTATTTTATATTTATTCATATATATTTGATTTATATCATTTGTGTTTGTTTTCATAATAATTATAATGAATTAAAAGCATACATTATAATTTTATTATTGTTAATTTACAATTGTATTATGTTTTCTGTATCATTATTTTAAGTTATTTAAATGTGGTAAAATCTATAATTGATGTATTAAATTATTTCATTTGTTCTAATAGTACAATACAACTATTTAGCATTTAATGTGCATATATGTTACAGTTAGATTTCTGCATTAATTTGTATGCTTGTATTTAGTTTTAATAATAATATTAATAGTAATTATTACAGATATATTACATATTAATAGGCAATAATTGTTATAATTAATAAGATATATTAGTGATAGATGTATGGATGAGATGGAGGATGAGTGTAACACCTTTCTGACCTCATCCCACTCACCGCCCACACACACACACCCCTACACACACACACACCTACACACACACACACACACACACATGCACACACACTCACACACACACGCACACACACACACGCACACACACACATGCACACACACACACACACCCCTACACACACACACACACACACACACACACACATGCACACACACACACGCACGCACACACACAGACACACACACACACACAGACACACACAAACCTACACACACACACACCTACACACACACAGACACACACACACACGCACGCACACACACACACAGACACACACAAACCTACACACACACACACCTACACACACACACACACACACACAATGCCAGGTCTCTTACATAATGTGATGGTGGGTGGCAGATTTCAGCTTTCATAAGAAACAGACTCGCTGTAAAACTCTGACTGAAAACCAGCAGCAGGAAATCAGCATTAATCATCAGTATCAATCATCCTTATTGATCCGCCTGCAGCTCCTCTGTCATATTAAAATAGAAAAGTAATAAAAAGATATCCTGACTCTTCCACACACACTGGAGACTACATTTCCCACGATGCAGCTGGTTGGTGTCTTTAATTAAAGCTTCTTTCTGCTGTTTTAACTCAACACCTCATCATTATGACATCATCAGGCCACCGATGACGTCATACCACAGGCGCTTTTTAAATGTTGTCAATGAAATCATGTAATTTTTTATCTGGTAAAAATATGCAATTTATTTTCCGAACACAAATGAATTCTGGGAAATATAACACACCATTATTATAACTGTATAAGAGCCTCCAGCTGATTGGTTCCTCCTGCTGTTTCCAGGGGAGCGTTTTCCGTGGTGCGGCGCTGTGTGAAGGTGCTCTCAGGTCAGGAGTACGCCGCCAAAATCATCAACACCAAGAAACTGTCGGCGAGAGGTGAGATCGCACACACGTGTTAACACCTCACACGTTAACATGAGACACGTAACATGTGACACGTAACATGAGACACGTAACACGTAACATGAGACACGTAACATGAGACACGTTAACATGAGACACGTTAACATGAGACACGTAACACGTAACACCTGACACGTAACATGAGACACGTTAACATGAGACACGTAACATGTGACACGTAACATGTGACACGTGACATGTGACACGTAACATGAGACACGTAACATGAGACACGTGACATGTGACACGTGACATGTGACACGTAACATGAGACACGTAACATGTTGTGTTCATGTATTAGTACCTGCCGTCTTCCCCCGGATCCTGATTGGTCCCTTAGTCAGCCTTTTAGTCTCTTAGTCAGCCCCTTAGTCAGTCCCTTAGTCCCTTAGTCAGTCCCTTAGTCCCTTAGTCAGTCCCTTAGTCAGCCCCTTAGTCAGTCCCTTAGTCAGTCCCTTAGTCCCTTAGTCAGTCCCTTAGTTCCTTAGTCAGCCCCTTAGTCAGTCCCTTAGTTCCTTAGTCAGTCCCTTAGTCAGTCCCTTAGTCAGACCCTTAGACCCTTAGTCAGCCCCTTAGTCAGTCCCTTAGTCCCTTAGTCAGTCCCTTAGTCAGTCCCTTAGTCAGCCACTTAATCAGTCCCTTAATCAGCCCCTTAGTCAGTCCCTTAGTCCCTTAGTCAGTCCCTTAGTCAGTCCCTTAGGCAGCACCATAGTCAGTCCTTTGTCGGTCCCTTAGTCGGTCCCTTAGTCCCTTTGTCCCATAGTCAGTCTCTTAGTCAATCCTTTAGTCCCTTAGTCAGCCCCTTACTCCCTTAGTCGGTCGCATAGTCAGTCCCTTAGTAAGTCGCTTAGTCGGTCCCATAGTCAGTCCCTTAGTCAGCCCCATAGTCAGTCCCTTAGTCAGCCCCTTAGTCAGTCCCTTAGTCCCTTAGTCAGCCCCTTAGTCAGTCCCTTAGTCGGTCCCTCAGTCCCTTAGTCGGTCCCTTAGTCAGTCCCTTAGTCGGTTCCATAATCAGTCCCTTAGTCAGTCCTTTGTCGGTCCCTTAGTCAGTCCCTTAGTCAGTCCCTTAGTCAGCCCCTTAGTCAGTCCCTTAGTCCCTTAGACAGCCACTTAATCAGTCCCTTAATCAGCCCCTTAGTCAGTCCCTTAGTCCATTAGTCAGCCCCTTAGTCAGTCCCTTAGGCGGCACCATAGTCAGTCCTTTGTCGGTCCCTTAGTCGGTCCCTTAGTCCCTTAGTCCCATAGTCAGTCTCTTAGTCAATGCCTTAGTCCCTTAGTCAGCCCCTTACTCCCTTAGTCAGTCGCATAGTCAGTCCCTTAGTAAGTCCCTTAGTCGGTCCCATAGTCAGTCCCTTAGTCAGCCCCTTAGTCAGTCCCTTAGTCAGCCCCTTAGTCAGTCCCTTAGTCCCTTAGTCAGCCCCTTAGTCAGTCCCTTAGTCGGTCCCTCAGTCCCTTAGTCGGTCCCTTAGTCAGTCCCTTAGTCGGTCCCATAATCAGTCCCTTAGTCAGTCCTTTGTCGGTCCCTTAGTCAGTCCCTTAGTCCCTTAGTCGGTCACATAATCAGTCCCTTAGTCAGTCCTTTGTCGGCCCCTTAGTCAGTCCCTTAGTCAATCCCTTAGTCAGTCCCTTAGTCCCTTAGTCGGTCCCTTAGTCTGTCCCTTAATCGGTCCCTTATTCGGTCCCTTAATCAGTCCCTTAGTCCCTTTGTCAGTCCCTTAGTCGTCCCTTAGTCAGCCCCTTAGTCAGTCCCATAGTCAGTCCCATAATCAGTCCCTTAGTCGGTCCCTTAGTCCCTTTGTCAGTCCCTTAGTCCCTTAGTCGGTCCCATAGTCAGTCCCTTAGTTAGTCCCTTAGTCAGCCCCTTAGTCAGTCCCATAGTCAGTCCCTTATTCGGTCCCTTAATCAGTCCCTTAGTCCCTTTGTCAGTCCCTTAGTCGTCCCTTAGTTAGCCCCTTAGTCAGTCCCATAGTCAGTCCCTTAGTCCCTTAGTTGGTCCCTTAGTCAGTCCCTTAGTCAGTCCCATAGTCAGTCCCTTTGTCGGTCCCTTAGTCAACCCCTTAGTCGGTCCCTTAGTCAGTCCCTTAGTGCCTTTGTCAGTCTCTTAGTCAGCCCCTTAGTCAACCCCTTAGTCAGTCCCTTAGTCCCTTTGTCAGTCTCTTTGTCGGTCCCTTAGTCAGCCCCTTAGTCAGTCCTCTGTTGGTTTCCTGTCACATTTGTTCTGTGCAGAGAATGAAAGCTGATGTTTGTTAAGTTGTGTGTGTTTGCCTCTGACCTTTGACCGCTGAGTCTCGGTCACATTCTAACACAGCGACCAAACTGACAGAAACACCGACGCTGTGAATCTCTGCATCTCTGCTCATTTCTGTTTTTCATATCACTATTCTGGTTTTCAGATTTCCTTTGGTTGCTTAGCAACACCCTGCAAAGTTGACAAAGAAGTATGTGTGTGTGTGTATGTGTGTGTGTGTGTGTGTGTGTGTGTGTCTCATTCAGCTCAGTTTTATTCTGCAGTGATGCGAGGAACTCTGATGATCAATATTACATAACAATCATCACAATAAGCTGCGGGTGTTTTGGTGTCATTAACTGACTAATATACACTGATTAATGCTAACTAATGATTTTTTTCATTATCAGTGACTTCAATTATTTTTAAATCAATGAATAAATTGATGTTCAGTTCTGCAGATTCAGATGTTTATATAAAAATATTCTGAACATAGCAGATATTTCCTGTTCAGATTTTCCCTTTAATTTCAGTCTGCTGTCACTCAGACAGACGGGAGCTAATCAATAGATGTTCTGATCGACTGATACTCATTAATATTTATCTGAAGGTGTGTTGGTGACAGTGGACTCCTGTTAGTTTGATTGACAGTTTTCAGCCTGGTTGATCAATAATCAATAATCCGCCCTGCTGAACAGATCTGAACATTAGAGGAACTTAAACCGTGTAAGACGCCAAATCATCGTCCGTGGTTAGTTCAGGTTAATTTTTTACAGCAGAGGAAATGTTGAAAACTTCACTTTCATTGAGGATTTTGGGTTTTTATCAGAAGCTAGACAGAAAGTGATGTCATGACTTTCTGTGCTCCTGTGAATCTGTGAGTTTGTGTAGTTGATCAGAGCTGAGCTCCATCTGTGCTTTCTTTAGTTTGGATCTCTGGATGTGTGTTTGGGTTCGAAGCCAACGTGGCGTTTGAATTTTCTGCAGCTCTGAGCTCCTTCCAGCTTCTCTTCTCTCTGATTTTTGAGGCTTCCTGTGATGAAATATTAGATTTTGTGCTGCACAGATCTGAGTTCAGCTCTGATGTGACGAGCTGTTGGACGGCAGCGTCTCTGCTGAACCCGGATCAGACACTGCAGGTCTGTGTGAGGCTCAACTACAGAACAAACCTTCAGTTCAGCTTTCTCTTTATTCACAGACTTCTTACATGTCATCATGTTCACAGACAACTTCAATCTACATGTTTCAAAATTGTTTTGAGGTTTTTGTCGACGGCTTTTCAAAGTGTCTGAATGAGTGAGCCTCTAATGTCAGAAACATCATCGTCATGTTGGTTTTATGTCATTGAAATTAGATATATATACATAGATAGATAGATGGATAGATAGATAGATAGATAGATGGATGGATGGATGGATGGATGGATGGATGGATGGATGGATGGATGGATGGATGGATGGATGGATGGATGGATGGATGGATGGATGGATGGATGGATGGATGGATGGATAGGTAGGTAGGTAGGTAGGTAGGTAGGTAGATAGATAGATAGATAGATAGATAGATAGATAGATAGATAGATAGATAGATAGATAGATAGATAGATTGATGATAGATAGATAGATAGATAGATAGATAGATAGATAGATAGATGGATAGATGATAGATGAAAGATGATAGATAGATAGATAGATGGATGGATGGATAGATGGATAGATAGATAGATAGATAGATAGATAGATAGATAGATGGATAGATGATAGATAGATGGATAGATAGATAGATAGATAGATAGATAGATAGATAGATAGATAGATAGATAGATTGATAGATGATAGAGAGATAGATGGATAGATAGATAGATAGATGATAGATGATAGATAGATAGATAGATAGATAGATAGATAGATAGATAGATAGATAGATAGATAGATAGAGAGATAGATAGATATGATCACATACAGGATATTATGTGGTGAGGTGGAGGAAGTTTGAGGAGACTTTAGCAGTAGTGTGTGTTAGCTGCAGATTGTTGGAGGAGCTGCTGACGTCCCTGAGGAGGAGGAGGCTGTGGGAGGAGATGAAGGTCTGAGAGGAGTTCATGTTCAGATCAGATCGCCTTGTACAGAGTGAAGAAAGTGATGAAACAGCTTGAGATGGAAGCAGAGTGGGCAGGTAGACGAAGGGCTGAGTGGTGAGGAGGTACAGCAGAGTCCTGACAGGCAGGAGGAAGCCAATACATGTCCACAGGCACACATGTACAGTTAGGACCATACATATCTGGACAGTTACACCACAGTCGATTTGAAATGAAACAATCAGGTTGCAGTTGAAGTGCTTTCAGTTTTATTTCAAGGAGTTGGACAAACACAGTGGGGCTCAAGTGTAAATGGACAAACTACTATCTTTCCTACTATCTTATTAAAACTATTAACTATTCATTTCACTAAAACACATGGCAATAGAGACGGAGATAATTTGACCCAGAAACATTTGTAGCATCTATACAAAAGTATAACATTTAAAATTATTTTCATTTTTGTGCATTTTGGGCCACTTTAGGAAAAGTCATCAAATTTCAGAATAAAAGACATTTGGGGTGTTTTACAGCTGTTAAATTTGCTGGATCAGGTTAAAATCAGGTGATCGACTCGTCCATCGCAGAATATTCCACTTCTTTGCTTTCAGAAGCTCCTGAGTTGCTTCCGCAGTAGTTTTGGGTCGTTGTCCGTTTGTGACGAACCGTCCAATCAGCAGCTGAATGTGTCTGAATCTGTGACGAACCGTCCAATCAGCAGCTGAATGTGTCTGAATCTGTGACGAACCGTCCAATCAGCGGCTGAATGTGTCTGAATCTGTGACGAACCGTCCAATCAGCGGCTGAATGTGTCTGAATCTGTGACGAACCGGCCAATCAGTGGCTGAATGTGTCTGAATCTGTGACGAACCGTCCAATCAGCAGCTGAATGTGTCTGAATCTGTGACGAACCGTCCAATCAGCAGCTGAATGTGTCTGAATCTGTGACGAACCGTCCAATCAGCGGCTGAATGTGTCTGAATCTGTGACGAACCGTCCAATCAGCAGCTGAATGTGTCTGAATCTGAGCAGACAGAATAAATACGTCTCTCTGTTCTTCCTGTTGTTCTGATCGAGGTTCATCTGTCCAAACAACGCTGGTCCAGAACTGAGCTGCTTTTCAGATGTTTATTAGTAAAGTTTAATCTGGCCTTTCTGGTCTTGATACTTCTGAGCAGTTTGCACCTGATGAACCGTCTGTATCTGCTTTCTGAAGTTTTTATGGTGGATAATGATCTGTGGTTCTCCTGCAGAACCATCTGCTTTCAGCTGGATGTTATGATCCACTGCTGCTTTCCTCTGTTTGTGTTACTGAGTTCACCACTGAGTGTTCCTCACAATGTTCCATCTGGACACTTCTGATGTTCTCCCCATTTTCTCCTGATGTTCTCATGTTCTCCCCATGTTCTACCCATTTTCTCCTGATGTTCTCATGTTCTCCTCATGTTCTCCCGATGTTCTCCCCATGTTCTCCTGATGTTCTCCTCATGTTCTCCTCATGTTCTCCTCATGTTCTTCCCATGTTTTCCTGATGTTCTCCTGATGTTCTCCTGATGTTTTTCTCATGTTCTCCTGATGTTCTCCTGATATTCTCCTCATGTTCTCCCCATGTTCTCCTCATGTTCTTCCCATGTTCTCCTGATGTTCTCCTGATGTTCTCCTGATGTTTTTCTCATGTTCTCCTGATGTTCTCCTGATATTCTCCTCATGTTCTCCCCATGTTCTCCTCATGTTCTCCTGATGTTCTCCTCATGTTCTCCTCATATTCTCCTCATGTTCTCCCCATGTTCTCCTCATGTTCTCCTGACGTTCTCCTCATGTTCTCCCCATGTTCTCCTGACATTCTTACTCATGGGTACTGTAGTATTTAGAGGGAGGTAAAGAGTTTCTGTGTTCAGCAGTATTAATTGACAGGTGAGATATCCAATCAGGAGGCAGAACTCAGACCATGTGTGCTCTGATATGTCTGCATCAATAACTGATCAATAACTCCGATCAATAACTCTGATCAATAACTCTGATCAATAACTCTGATCAATAACTGATCAATAACTCTGATCAGTAACTGATCAATAATCTATGTCTCCTTTTCCTGTCAGATCATCAGAAGCTCGACCGTGAAGCTCGAATCTGTCGTTTACTGAAGCACCCCAACATCGGTGAGTACTACAAGAAATACTACTACTGATACTAAAAGTACTACCACAAATACTACTATAAGTACTACTACTACTACAAGTTATACTACCAATACTTCAAGTACTACTGCTACTATGGCTCTTACCAAAACTGTAGTTGTAGAAATAAAAAGTAGAAGTATTACTGTTACTATTGCCAATGTTACTACTAGTACTACTACTGATACTACTACTACTACTACTACTACTACTACTACATCTACTACTGCTATTATATCATCAGCCTCTGCTGTTAGTACTAGAACTGTGTACTAATACATCAGCAGATACTCTGTATGTACTGTTACTGTGTACTCTGTAGTACTACAGTCTGTCTCAGCCGTTATTTGGCTCTCTTGGTGAGTTTGGATTAAAAATGGATGACAATGATGATGATGATGAAGATGATGATGATGATGATGATGATGATGATGATGATGATGAATTATGGAGCTGTTGGCGTTACTAACGGCAACCAGCGCACAATCACTAATTCATGAGGAGATATAATTACCACGGAGACGAGAGACAAAGAGGACGGAGAGGTTTGATCTCATCACGTCAACAACTAAAGCCTGCAGGAAAAATACTCTGATAGCAGAAAAAGTACTACAGTCAGTATAAAGTACTGCAGTCAGTATAAAGAACTGCAGTCAGTATGAGGTACTACAGTCAGTATAAAGTACTGCAGTCAGTATAAAGTACTGAACAAAGTACTACAGTCAGTATAAAGTACTACAGTCAGTAAAAAGTACTGCAGTCAGTAAAAAGTACTGCAGTCAGTATAAAGTACTGTACAAAGTACTACAGTCAGTATAAAGTACTACAGTCAGTAAAAAGTACTGCAGTCAGTATAAAGTACTGTACAAAGTACTACAGTCAGTATAAAGTACTGCAGTCAGTAAAAAGTACTGCAGTCAGTATAAAGTACTGTAAAAAGTACACTGTACCACAGAAGAAGTTAAAGAAGAATTAAAATGGGTGAATCTAAACTGTGACATCACTTCCTGTGTCGAGTCCCGGTGGTCAGGTGTTCAAACATGACCTGACATGGACCCAACCGGCCAATCAGGAGGCTGCGGCTGAACTGAGCATCCAATCAGAACTCTGTGTGGGTGATGCTCTACAGATCCTGAGGAGTGTTACATAACTGTGTGTGTGTGAGTGTGTGAGTGTGTGTGTGTGTGCGTGTGCGTGTGTGTTGCTAAGCAACAATGTCCTTAGGTGAAGGCATCAAACCCTCTCTCCTCCTCCTACACACACACACACACACACACACACACCTGTGTAAAAGCACTCAGAAAGAACTAATCAGGTTTTTCTCTCGAAACTCCTACACAGTACAGCAGAGGGATTTGATATGTGTGTCTGTGTGTCTGTGTGTGTGCGTGTGTGTGTGTGTGTGTGTGTGTGTGTGTGTGTGGGCAGCTTCTTCTTCTGTTATATATCTTGTTACACAATATATTTGAGGAGCAGTGAAACAGACGGCGGCAGCTTTTTAAAGACAGTCTGTGATTGGTTAATCAGGGCAGGAAGTAATCAATCAATAAACCAATACACTGACAGGACGCAATGATTAACAACACTTTACTGATCAATCGATAATAATCAATATCTTTAAACAAGCACAGACATCTGGGTCAGATCATTAATAAAAGCTTCATGCTGTGTTTGACTGCTGCATTTGGAAGCATTATTATTAGATATTATTATCATTATTAGATATTATTATCATTATTAGATATTATTATCATTATTAGATATTCTGTATATTTAATATTTGTTCCTGCAGAAATGAACAATAGTCTGAATCTTTCTTCCCAGTTTTGAGTCACTGAGCTGCAGACATAAAGAACCTGCAGGCTGATGGACCATCTGGGTAAACTGGGTAAACTGGGTCGGTGCTCAGGGGCCTTTGAGCAGAACCTCAATGATTGGACGTTTTTATTTCATTGTGTCTCTAGAAATACGACACGAGGCTCAACCTGTTCTCCTAATGCTGATCATTATGGTCTGTCAGAAACCTCGTATGTCTAAAACTAAATATGTGACAGCAGCGTTATCCAATCACAATCAAGTAATGCTTCAGTTCCAGGAGCCCCCAGGGTCCTAATGCACCGTGGCTGCAGCTTACTATTGTCGAGTTTCCAGAAAACATATTTTTTATATTATATAGGAAAGACTCAAACAACAAAATTATAAAACATTTGGAAATTAAGAGTTCATGTGTTAAATGTAGCAGCGAGGCCTTGATCAAAGATCGGGGGTTCGATTCCCGCCTCCTGCATGTTGACAGAATCCTGACGATGTGAAGTGTTATAAGAACCGTCCATTAACATCAAACTCATAACACTTACGTACTTTACTGCAGGAGGATTTTTCATGCAGTACTTTTACTTATATTGGACTATTTTTATACTACTGTATTAGTACTTTTACTGCAGTAACAGATCTGAGTACTTCTTCCAGTACTACAAACCTGTTAAATGAATAAAACTTGTCTCTTTCTTTCAGTTCGGCTTCATGACAGCATCTCAGAGGAGGCGCATCATTACCTCATCTTTGACCTGTGAGTTCTGTGACATCATTCTGCTTCCTGTGATGTCACACCACAACCTGTGATGTCACACCCCAACCTGTGATGTCACACCACGCATGTTATTATGTTACGTTATTGTTTGTTATTTCGTCATTTTACGTTACGTGTTTGATTTTGACATTTTTTATGTTTTGAATATTGTTACTTTACATTTCATTTCATTGTATCACATTATTATTTATTGTTTTATTCGTGTTTAACATACGTGTTATTTTATGTTATTATGTTGTTTTATTATTTTTATTAACCTGTAATCGTCTCTCAGGGTGACGGGAGGAGAGCTGTTTGAAGATATTGTAGCCAGAGAATATTACAGCGAAGCCGACGCCAGGTGAGATCAGTCATCAATCAATCAATCAATCAATCAATCAATCAATCAATCATCACACACACACACACACACACACACACACACACACACACACACACACACACACACACACACACACACAGCAGGGTTCAGCTTCAGGTCACATGACACCTGCTCCACAATCAGCTGTAAAGCTCCACACTGAGAACAATAACTAGAAATAGTTTTAAACACGTTATTGTTCTCAGTGTGGACGGACTTTATAACTTAAAGGTGTGAACAGGTGAGCTCAGATCAGCTGTCTGTTGCCATGGAACCATGAACCTGAATCTCTTCTCCTGCTCGTTAGTTCAGATTAGATTCACCTTTATTAGTATAAGTGTGTCTGACCTCTGACCTCTGCCCTGTGACAGTCACTGTATCCAGCAGATCTTGGAGGCGGTGCTTCACTGCCACCAGATGGGCGTTGTCCACAGAGACCTGAAGGTAACCTAACAGTCCTGTTAGCATTACTAGCCTTTCTGATGTAAACCAATGGTCAGAGCTAGCGTGTTAGCATGTGTTCTGTGTGTGCAGCCAGAGAATCTGCTGCTGGCGTCTAAATCAAAAGGAGCCGCCGTCAAGCTGGCCGACTTCGGACTCGCCATCGAGGTGGAGGGAGACCAGCAGGCCTGGTTCGGTAAGACCAATGTAGTACTGATGTAGTAGTACTATAGTAATACTCTAGTACACACAAATACTTAGCAACCTTTTTACCTTTACTGTGTGTGTGTGTGTGTGTGTGTGTGTGTGTTTACAGGCTTTGCAGGGACTCCTGGTTATCTCTCTCCTGAAGTTTTGAGAAAGGATCCGTACGGCAAAGCAGTCGACCTCTGGGCCTGTGGTCAGAATCTACTTTATTCTACTGTCCTCTACTGTCTCCTACTGTCCTCTACTGTCTCCTACTGTCCTCTACTGTCTCATACTGTCTCCTACTGTCCTTTACTGTCTCCTACTGTCCTTTACTGTCTCCTACTGTCCTCTACTGTCTCCTACTTTCTGTCTCCTACTGTCTCATACTGTCCCCTACTGTCTCCTACTGTCCTCTACTGTCTCCTACTTTCTGTCTCCTACTGTCTCATACTGTCTCCTACTGTCTCCTACTGTCCTCTATTGTCTCCTACTGTCTCCTACTGTCTCCTACTGTCCTCTACTGTCTCCGACTGTCTCCGACTGTCTCCTACTGTGTTTTACTGTCTTTTATTGTCCTCTCAGGTGTGATTTTGTCTCCTCTCAGGTGTTATTGTGTCTCCTCTCAGGTGTGATTGTGTCTTCTCTCAGGTGTGATTTTGTCTCCTTTCAGGTGTGATTTTGTCTCCTCTCAGGTGTGATTGTGTCTTCTCTCAGGTGTGATTTTGTCTCCTTTCAGGTGTGATCCTCTACATCTTGCTGGTCGGTTATCCTCCGTTCTGGGATGAAGATCAGCATCGTCTCTACCAGCAGATCAAAGCTGGAGCGTATGATGTAGGTCACATGACTGTTTACCTGCAGTGTAATATGACGGAGAGCAGTGATTGGTCTGTGGGTGTGTTGGGGGCGGGGCTTTGCTGCTGACCTCACCTGTTGTCCTCGTGTCCTAGTTCCCGTCTCCGGAGTGGGACACGGTGACTCCTGAAGCCAAAGACCTCATTAACAAGATGCTGACCATCAATCCGGCCAAACGCATCACAGCCGCCGAGGTGCTCAAACACCCCTGGATCTCTGTGAGTCCGCCGACCCCTGACCTCTGACCCTGCTCTGTGACATCATTAAGGTAATGATGATGATGATGATGATGATGATGATGATGCTTGTTCTTCCTCGCAGCATCGCTCCACGGTGGCGTCCTGCATGCACAGACAGGAGACGGTCGAGTGTCTGAAGAAGTTCAACGCCAGGCGGAAACTGAAGGTAGGCAAACTAGAGATTATCCTTTTTCTCATTAGGGACCCTGGTGCATTCTGGGTATTTCTCTTTCTTTAAAGTTAGACAGTCAGGTTTTAGTGAGGACATTTAGGTTTTAGTGAGAGGATAGTCAGGTTTTTGTGAGGACATTTAGGTTTTAGTGAGAGGATAGTCAGGTTTTAGTGAGAGGACAGTCAGGTTTTAGTGAGAGGATAGTCAGGTTTTAGTGAGAGGACAGTCAGGTTTTAGTGAGGGGATAGTCAGGTTTTAGTGAGGGGACAGTCAGGTTTTAGTGAGAGGACAGACAGGTTTTAGTGAGGGGATAGTCAGGTTTTAGTGAGGGGACAGTCAGGTTTTAGTGAGGGGACAGTCAGGTTTTAGTGAGGGGACAGTCAGGTTTTAGTGAGAGGACAGACAGGTTTTAGTCTGTTGGTTTAATCTTAAATAATTGTATTTTAATGATTAATCTGTGTATTCTCTCTCTCTCTTCCTGCAGGGGGCGATCTTAACCACCATGTTGGCCACCAGGAATTTCTCCGGTAAGTTCATCTCATCCCTGAGATCAGAGGTCATGTGATGTTTCAATCAGCTGTTCAGTCTTTTAATTGGTTGTCAGGGTGTCACATGACCTGCCGCAGCAGTGTGCTGCTGACCTTTGACCTGCAGGTTTGTGTTCAGTAGCCTAACGGAGGAACTGACCAATCAGCTGTCAGCTTACACACAATTAACAGGTTAACACTGTGTGTGTGTCTGTGTGTGTGTGTCTGTGTGTGTGTTTGTGTGTGTATCAGTGTGTGTCTGTGTGTGTGTGTCCGTGTGTGTGTGTCTGTGTGTGTGTGTTTGTGTGTGTGTGTGTATCAGTGTGTGTCTGTGTCTGTGTGTGTGTGTGTGTGTGTGTGTGTGTGTGTGTGTGTCTGTGTGTGTGTGTGTGTGTCTGTGTGTGTGTGTGTGTGTGTGTGTGTGTGTGTGTGTGTGTGTGTGTGGAGCAGCTGTCAGAACATTTCAAACACACACAGATCTATAGATAGCAGGAAACTCAACACACACACACACACAGACACAGACACACACACACACACACACACACACACACACACACACACACACACACACACACTGACTGTGACTACTGAACAATAAACACTTACTCATAGTTACTATTTTTACACTGTTTATAAACTTCCATCAGACAGCTGAGATCACAGCTGGTGAACCAACATCAGTGTTTGACGGTTAAAGTTTAAAGTTTAGTGACCTTAAAACCTTTTTAATAACAATATAAAATGTTACTGTAGTAGTTACATCATATTAAAGTCATTTATAAAGGACTGTAACTAATGATTAGTTTCATTATAGTTCCAACTTATAGTTCCTTTACTTGTTGATTGGAAAATGATGATCAATAACAAACTGAACAAATATAATTACACTCAGATCTAATTTAACACTTTAACTCCTATTAACCCCAATTCAGATATTTTTAATGTCAAAAACTAAATTTAAGACATTTTTTAAGAATTACCAAAAAACACGATGAAGTGAAACATTTAATGAACCAAACTCCATTGAAAAAAACAACAATTTAACATCAATGACTGGTGAAGAATCGCCTGTTAACTCGTCATTTAAGTTACATTATTACAGGAAGGAGTTTATATTTACCTGCAACATTAATGCCGAATTAAAGAGAGGCTCCTAACGTTACTTATTATTATAAAACTATCATCCCTGTTGCTGCCTTACGCCTACAAACAGGACTTATTTTAAATGGTGTATTTTTAAATAGGAGTTTGGTTTGAGCGTTGACTCACAGCAACAGAATATCTACTTTATATACTTCAGATTTAAACCTCGAGGTTAACTACACACTCAGAGCTTATTCTTATTATTACTGATATATATTATTTATATATTAGTTATTACTTTGAGATGCCACACAGCACAGCGGGTCATGTGACACAGCGTTCGGATGCATGTGGTCAGTGTGGACGCAGGAATGTTTCTGCTCTCCAACTATCTCAAGTTGTTCCTAAATTTGGCCTCGACTCTCTGAGAGTGACCCACATGTCACGCTGGGAACTCCCTCCATACCTCCCTCCATCGCTCCCTCCATTCATCTCTCCATCCATCCGTCCGTCAGCCGGAGCAGCAGCTGGTCTGCAGCTTCACACCGTCGCAGGCAGGAAGCAAACTTTGAACTTCTGCTTAATTTAAATCTGAAATTTGGAATATTTTTTTGGGCTTTTTTCTGATCGTGAATCAAAAAGGAACTTTTTAATGTTTCCTCCTCAGTAGTTTTATTCTTTCTTTATTCTGGACTCAGGTTTTCCTCCTGTTGTCTGACCCCCAGAGGACAGTTTATAACAGTTTGCTGAAAGGCACGTCGGCAGCGTTTGTCGGTACGATGCCTTCACTTCTCTTCTCTGCCTTTGTTCCTTTCTTTCTGACTCTGCTGCTTCTCCTTCTCTTCATTATCATCCCTCGTTCAGGAGGAAAGAGCGGAAGCAACAAGAAGGCCGACGGAGTCAAAGTAACAACTCTATTATTATTATTATTATTATTATTATTATTATTATTATTATTATTATTATTATTATTATTGTTGTTGTGTTAAGTTGTGAACTGTTGACTTACTAAAGTTAAATCTGCTTTGTGGTAAACAGAAAGTCCGGCAGCTGAAAGCTCAGGAACAATTTAAACAGACTCTTACTGTATTTATAGGAATCATCTGAGAGCACGAACACCACCATCGAGGATGAAGATACCAGAGGTAAAAACACTTTAAACTTCTTCTATCCAAAACTTTATCATTTATCTTTGTTTGAAATATGTTGAAGTTTTATAATTATTAAACAGAAGTTAACATTTCTGTCTCTCAGTGAGGAAACAGGACATCATTAAAGTCACTGAGCAGCTCATCGAGGCCATCAGCAACGGAGACTTTGAGAGCTACACGTATGTAAATCTGTCGGACTGTCCTCTCACTAAAACCTGACTGTCCTCTCACTAAAACCATAGACTGTATATAAGAAATGGACGTAACATCCATGACGTCACCCATTGGTTTGTGGACTGCTGCTCGGAGGCCAATAGTATCGGATCTGAGCAGCGCCATCTTGAAAATTTCCGGTGCATGCTGGGAAAAATAAAAACACAGATTCTACTTATATGGGCATCAGGAGGAGCATGAGGACGGAGTGGGGGAGGTTGTGAGGGCTGGATCTACCACAGTGTACACCGGCAACCTGGTGATGCTAACCAAGTTAGCTGTTACGACTATAACCACAAAACTCCGGAGAAAACTGTCGGTGTGAAACAAGTTCACGGCTATTTCCTGCAGTCTATCTGTCCGTGCTCCTGAACCTGTGAACCAATCAACCTGTCAATCACCACGTAGCCACGCCCCAATGCATACCCTGCTTTATCGTCACATATAAAATCAGGGAGGCCAAAATGTCCCAAATGAACATCATACTGCATTGAAGAAGGCTTTAAACTAGCGATTGAGACCATAAACACATTTTGAAAACGTTGAATACATTGACTTGTATAGAGACGGAAGTCCTTTTGACACCAAAACGGTCGCCCCCTGGTGGCCTTTTGATAGAATGCAGTTTTAAGTTACTTCTGCGTTGGACCGGAACTCCCCGCCTGACTAAGACCTGACTGTCCTCTCACTAAAACCTGACTGTCCTCTCACTAAAGCCCGACTGTCCCCTCACTAAAACCTCTGTCCTCTCACTAAAACCTATATGACCTCTCAGTAAAACTAGTCTGTCCTCTCAGTAAATCTTTCCTCTCCTCTCAGTAAAATGTGCGACCCTGCAGTGACAGCGTTCGAGCCCGAGGCTTTGGGGAATCTGGTCGAAGGCCTGGACTTCCACCGCTTCTACTTTGAGAACTGTGAGCTGAACAAAACTTCCTGCATGATTTTATGTATTTACAGTTAAATGAGGACACGTGGTTCAATGTTATCTGCCTGTCTGTTGCCCTACCTGCCCTAACTGACCCGTCCAGGTGACTGCTGTGTGTCTGTGTCTCTGCAGTGTGGTCTAAGAACAGTAAACCCGTCCACACCACCATCCTGAACCCTCACATCCACCTGGTCGGGGAGGAGGCGGCCTGCATCGCTTACATCAGAGTGACGCAGTACATCGACGCCAACGGGACACCTCGCACCGCGCAGTCGGAGGAGACCAGAGTTTGGCACCGCCGGGACGGGAAGTGGCAGATCGTCCATTTCCATCGCTCAGGCTCCGCCTCCACGCTCAACAAGTAAGAGGCGGGTAAAATCTGACTTTAATGATGTTAATATCATATCAGCCTGATCAATTAAAAACCTTTTATCAGGATTTACTCTGTGCTCTTATAGCAGTGTTAAGATGACATCATCATCATTAGATCATTCATTCTTTTAAACTCAGATTCAGTATTTTGTGATGATTTTGTGTTTTTTCTCATTTTTCCAGTTAACTTCCAGAGTGGGCGGTTCTTTGAGCAGGCCACCATCGCCATGACAACTGATTGATTGACAGCAGGCCAGGCGTCTGACACCGACAATCTGGGATTAGTTTGAGAAGTTTGAGAAAAACAAAAGACGAGAGCGGGGCCACAAAGCATCACTCCAACTTAGTCCAGTAGTGAACTGCATAATCAATCAACCAATCAACCAATCAGCTTCCTTTTTTCAGCTTCTTTGGACGTTGCTTCAGCCACGCCCCCTCGTGATTAGCCAATCAGCTCTCTTGGTGCAGTACAGGTCGTATTCATGTGCAGAAACCTCATAACTCATGTTTTTAACTTTGTGTTCAGGATGATTGACAGGTCTCATGCCTCCTTCACAGCTGACTTTAGTGTTCAAACTGCCCCAAACCTGCTTTCAGGACACCACAGCGCCCCCTATGGACAGAGTCTGATATCAGACTGCTTAGCTCCAACTCTGATTTACATGTTGGCTCTTGTTTAATGAACAGATGTAGAAATAGATATTTTTATTTAAAGCTCTCTCTAACTGGAGCTACAGATATGTTTAGTGTTTGTTATCTAGTGAGCTCCTCGGCTCGCTGTGATGAATGATGCGTGATGAGCAAATCTATGATCTGACAGGAAGCTCATGATTTGATAATGACAAAAAAAAGACTTCCAACAGCAGTGACTTGTGCTTCATGAAATGTTTGAATATCATGTTATTATGAGACAGATGGACTCGACTCAGGACTTAATGGGTCTGATTTGAGACTTACCTTTGACTTTAAAGCGATGACTTGGTCCCTGATCACAGAGGCCTGCAGCCTGCAGGGGGTGATGCTGCAGCAGGGGGCAGAAACCTGCAGCAGCCAGCAGGGGGCGATGCTGAGCAGACTCAGCTGTGAACGAGGCATCAGCGATTCAACAGACCAGGAACTTTTTATTCCTCTTTAGACACAAAATTCTTAATGTGACACATTCTGGTCTGGACTCTGAGGATGAGATTTCAACATGACAGTGAAAATAAGTTCATAGACATATAAAATGAACATGATATATTACCATATACAGAAACCAAGAGTCGCCATGGTTACCATTTACCATTTGTGTTGTCCTTAAAATAAGAGAAATTCAATTTGAAGCTACTAATCCAGTTAAGTTCCCACAATATGAAGGTTTTTTAAATCCCATCAGGTTGGTTGTTGAAATCTCAGACCTCAGTGAGAGTTACAGTCCTGATCACAACTTAACTGTTTTAGAAAATAACGATCATAGTTAGTTTTTAAGGCAGATTTGATTATTAAGTTTCCTTGTTAGTAGTGTAAGTGATTCAGTATGTTGTGAGAAATGATTATGAGCAGCCCAGAAACTGAATTGATTTCATATCAAGATAATAAAGTTGGGATCTAGATTTAATTGGGTCTAAATCAGAAACAACAGCGTCTCTCAGCCTCTTTAGCAATAGTGTAATATTTAATATTGTAACAGCAGCGCAGGAAATGCTGACAACATAACGACGATGGCGTCAGCTGTACGATGCTCATCTCTCTGCTTCCATTGGGCTCGGAGAGCTCCAGAAGCTTCCAGCGCTCTCCGACCTGCGATCTTCCATGAACAGCCACACCTCTGCTCAGCAGCCCACCTGCACCCCTGACCCCTGACCCCCGCCAGGTGTCCTAACCAGGGCCTTAACGAGGTACCTTAACGAGCTGTCTGCCTGCTGCCTGTGCTCCACTCTGGGCTTCATTAGCAGGAGACATTTTATCTTTCAGGCAAGTTTACCAAATGTTTTAGCAGCAGAAGAAGCCGGCTTCCTGTGAGAGGAAAAATAAATTAGAGAAGGGACAAAAACATATAATACAGAAAAACAAAGGAAAGAAGAAAGGAGAGAAAAGGATAGAAAGAAAGATGAAAGGACACATTGCACACCCGATTTAGTTTAAGCAGTTAAATCAAAATTATAATTAAATGTAACTCCAGCATACCACCTTAAATAGATGTGTAGGCAATCTAACAAAACCAGACAATGTAACTGTAAGTTGATTTTCAGGTAATGATCTTAAATCATTGATCTGTTTTTATGATGCAGACTTAACAAACTGACTCCTGATCATTTTCCAGAACTTTAAATAATGAGCTGCAGTGATGCTCAGCCAATCAGAATCACTGAGACAATCACCTGTCATCAGTACGGAGGCCCACAGCCAACAAACATCACTGACGAGTCAAAGTACAAATTAATACATAGATAAATAATCATGTGAGAGAAATTTAAATATTAGTGTTTGGAAACAGAAATGTAGGATTGAGTGTTTGAGTTTAAAGTCTGGATATCTCTGCACAGATTTGGACCAATCTTTCTTTTTAATGTCTCAGAAATCCAACAACTTAATGAAGGAGATAGACTGAATTATATTAAATATATCAATAAATAAATTAACTTTACTTGAAACTAAAGTATGAAAACAGATACAAGAAAATGTCTCAAACTTAATTAAAATGCATCATATAAAAAACCACTACACTGTTTGGTTTTGCTATGTCATCATATACACGATGCGTACATAGGAATCATGCGTATGTTGAGTATCAGTATTATAAACCCAGTGAAATAAAGACATTACATTTATTCTTCTATTATCATAAAAGCAGGAAAAAGTCACGTGAAAGCTAAACTGTGAGATTAGTGGACGATTAAATGCACCAATCAGAGGCAGGAATGGGAGGAGTTTAAATTTAAAGAGACAGTAAATAATTTGAATCACTTTAATTATGTTCTGGTTTTACTTTTAATGACATTAGGCTGATGTTGGTCTGTCGGGGGTGTGGTCGCTGTGTGAAACCTCATTTATCTGCTTTATTTCTATTTTTTTTAGCAGCCTTAATGATTATTAGCAAGTTTTAATATTATAAAGAACATTTAAATTACATCTTGGATTTAGCAGTGAAACATAAACCCGCTCAGAGTAGATTTATTCTATTGTTAAATTATTTTAGAGGAGATTTGAGGTTTTGAGGTTTTGAGATTCGGCAGCGCGTTAGAAACGTTAGATTTTTGAGTTCGGAACGAAGAGCTCGTATTTCTTCCTCTTCAGTGCTGGTGTTTAATTTCTTCTGTACAGATTCTGTGGTTTTCTGCATGCTGGACTTTGTGTTTTGTGTTTTCGGCTTCAGCATCTGCAGTGTTTTGGCGTTTCCGGCTGTCGAGTTGTGTTTCTGCTCTCAGGTGATTTAACTCGGACATGTTAGCGTTGTTAGCATCCGTCTCTGCTAGCCGCGAGCTAACAAACTGCTAGCGGTGCCAACTTTGATATTTTGCGACTTTTGACCCGTTGTGTTTGTCTCAGAGGCTTTAAGCAGCTTTTTACCGTCGAGAGAATGTAGAACTTTGTACAATCAGATTCTTACTATGATATTATTATTCTCGATATATCGCATTTGTATATTTAAAAGCTTTTTAATGTTTAAATCAGACTTCCAGTGCTCGCCTGTGTGTGAATCAACCTGTAGAGAACACATTGTGTTTTATTAGCTTTATTATTTTTGTTAGGATGATGTGCATTATTGAGTGTGACACGAGTTCCCATAGCAACCGCTGAGTGTGTTCGCCACCACTTACTTTACTGACAGCTTGGAGCCATTTGGCTTCCTGACGACGGACACGAGCAAAGAGTTGGGGGATGCACACTAGGTCAAAGGTCAACTGGTGAGTAATGTAAGCCCAGGTGACCTTTGACCTCTGAGAGTTGGGTAGAAAAAGGGTGGAGCCTCTTTGATGATGTCACCAGGTGGCAGAGTCTGATACTGGTGCTCGCCTGTTTACCTAATTGGAAAAAATATCAGAAAAAAGACTCAAATATTTATGAAACTGTTACTAAACTGAACATTTTTACGGCAGATATTTGAACATGACTCAGTAATCCATCAATCCTGTTATCAATAACAGCTGGAATTAAACACCCGGGCTTGTTGACGTGTCGGTAAATCTTAAACTCAAAGCTGTTCGGTGCTCAACTTTCCTGTGATTCTAAAAGTAAAACTTCTCGGGAATATTTCAATATTTTCCTAGAAAAAAACTGAATTTCTCATAAATCAGTTCAGTTGCTGCAAACATTCAAACTTTAATCTGCAATAACAGAACCCTGATCACTATATCTGGGATATTAATGAAACATACAAAAATAAATGATAGAAACATTAACTCTGCTTTAACAGCTTTAAGGCATTTTACCAACCAGCCTCCTGTGACTCTGCTTCACATTTTGGGTTTATTGGACCTTAAACTTCATTCTGCTGAACTTTGACCTTTCGTCCTCCATCGTAAACACTTTTTGTGCCACCTAGTGGTCGCAAAGCACATTACACATTAATCAGTGTAGAAACCAGATACGAGTCAATCAGCAGCTGATCTCCAGATTAAAGTGAACCAGGTACAAAAACGTCTCAGATTTTATGGTTAAAACTTGTTTAATTATGTTTAATAATGTTTGTAGTTTGATACTAATTTGACTAATTTTAGCAACAAGCCGTTTGAGGTTGTTGGGATTTTATCGTTGTTGTAAATGTAAAGAAATAAACTGTTTTATACACAGCTGAGTTAATTGTGTTATACAGCAAAATAAACCCATTAACCACCATATGAGGATTATTTATTACAAAAACTACTTCCTGTTTAAAGACAATGAGTTTTGCACTAGTCAGGTTCAACTCATCCCAAATATCTAAACATACTTACTGTACTACCAAACTAAAGCTCTCAGGTTTCAGGAGGTTAAAACACAGGAAACACTGATCAGTCCAGTTCACTGCCAGCAGCACTGAGTTAAACACCACTGAGTTTATTTAAATGGTGATAAACTCAAAGAGAAACAAGCTTTTTTCTCACAGATTAATTTAACTCCACATCGACTGATTCGCCCCCAACGTGGCCGCGGTCCGGACTCCAAATGGCTCCTCAGAGTGAATGTCTGTTTTCTACCGTAGACTAGTTTGTGTTTTCTAAAGCGACTCTTCCACTTTGACCTTCTAAGACACTTGAACGTATAATGAATGGTGGAAGTCTTTGAGCACCGGGGACGCAGAGAAAAAAAAGTCCCTGCAAATATCTGAGATGTCATTTTTTTAGAACTATTTTGGTGTTTAATGCTTGAATCTGAACGTAGATTTCATGTTATTCCTACTGTGTGAACAGATGCTACGATGTTTTACCTGTTTTTAAAGATGTTCGGCAGGTCTGGCTGCTGCGTGTTTCTCTCTATGAATCCAAACCTTCAGTTCATCTGTGAGCTGATTTATTTTGTCTTTGTGACCCAGACGAGCCACAAGATTCAGGATTTAGAAACATTCTTCTCTCATGTTTCGGTCTAAGAGACGACGGGAAAGTTCGGCTATTTTCACATATTTAGACTTTTATCGGATGTAAAGACTCAGACAGGTTGGAAGTCTGTTTAGAAGCATCACGTTAACTAGAGAAGCTTTCTGGGTCGATGTGATGGGAAACAGCAGGCCGGGTTTATTATTATTAAAGCAACACTTAACATTGGTGTTATTATTGATCGTTCAGGTTTTATCTTCCAGACTCAGAAAATAAACAGAAAGCTTTAACAAATAAAACATTTTGAATTAAAACTCTTTTTAAATGTCTGTCTGTGAAAATAAAACTAGACTCAGTCCTCGAGATGTTCCCACTCTGCAACAATCAACAATCAATAACCAGTGATCAGTGATCAATAATCAGTGATCAGTGATCAATAATCAGTGATCAATAATCAGTGATCAGCTGTTCTATGATGATATTGTGTGTATTAACGGTGCATGCTCAGTGTGTAACTGTGTGTGTGAGCGAGAGTGTGTGTTTCTAACTCTTCTTCTTCTTCTTCTGCATCGTGTTCAAAGTGTTTCTGTAAATAAACTGAGGTGGTCAAACGCTGCTCTCTGATTGGTCTGTTTTCACATCAAACGCTGCTCTCTGATTGGTCTGTTTTCACATCAAACGCTGCTCTCTGATTGGTCTGTTTTCACATCAAACGCTGCTCTCTGATTGGTCTGTTTTCACATCAAACGCCATTAATAAAAAGACAGGAAGTAGCTTCACACTTTATTATTATTACTATAGTATACTGTAGTACTTTACTGTAGTACAGTTTGAGGTACTTGTACTTTACTGTAGTACAGTTTGAGGTACTTGTACTTTACTGTAGTACAGTCTGAGGTACTTGTACTTTACTGCAGTACAGTTTGAGGTACTTGTACTTTACTGTAGTACAGTTAGAGGTACTTGTACTTTACTGTAGTACAGTTTGAGGTACTTGTACTTGACTGTAGTACAGTTTGAGGTACTTGTACTTTACTGTAGTATTTCCATGTGATGCTACTTTCTACATCTCAGAGGGAAATATTGTACTTTCTACTCCACTACATTTATTTAACAGCTTTAGTTACTTTTCAGATGCAGATTTGACACAATGGATAATATAATATATATATATATATATATATATATATATATATATATATATATATATATATATATATATATATATAATATAACAAGCTTTATAAATATAACACATTGTTAAAGATGGAACCAGACAGCAGTGTGTAGTCGGCTCACATCTCAGATGTCTATGAGTTGTTAACAGCTCCACCAAATAGTGATTTTTCCCTCTAAACTTCTCACATGCTTTCATTTCTATAAATGTTCAAATGATCCAATATTTCAGCAAAAATCAAACAGAGCTGAAGGATGAACAAAGATGAACAAAGATGTTTAAATATTAACTGAACCAAAGACGGACCGTGATTGGCTGGACTAACGAGGAGATGAAGGTGAGGAAAACAGGAAACACCGAATATAAAGTGAACAACAGGAGAAACAAACACTCATACTGATAGATGATAGATGATGAGTTCTTCTTCTCTGACTGCGACCTGAAGGACTTCTTCTTCTCTTCCTATTTTTAGTTAGTTTGTCTCTGTGAGGACCATAGACTGTATAAAGGAAATGGACGTAACATCCGTGACGTCACCCATTGGTTTGTGGACTGCTGCTCGGAGGCCAATAGTATCAGATCTGAGCAGCGCCATCTTGAACATTTCAGGTGCATGCTGGGAAAAATAAAAACATGGATTCTACTTATATGGGCATCAGGAGGAGCATGAGGCGCCCTCCGGAACCTGTGAACCAATCAACCTGTCAATCACCACGTAGCCACGCCCTAATGCATACCCTGCTTTATCGTCACATATAAAATCAGGGAGGCCAAAATGTCCCAAATGAACATCATACTGCATTGAAGAAGGCTTTAAACTAGCGATTGAGACCATAAACACATTTTGAAAACGTTTACTGAGGTTAGAAATCAAGTGAGAAGTTGGTGAATTCTCCATTGACTTGTATAGAGACGGAAGTCCTTTTGACACCAAAACGGTCGCCCCCTGGTGGCCTTTTGATAGAATGCAGTTTTAAGTTACTTCCTGGTTGGCATCATTTCAGAGGACCAGAACTCCCCGCCTGGTGAGGATGAGACTAATCTTTTCTGCCTGGTTTCTTCTGTATAATCCTTTTATATACAGTCTATGGTTTAATCCTGCTCACCTTCCATCAGGAAGAGCTGATTGGTCCTGTAGCGCCCCCCGCTGGCCGCTCTGATGATGACTTCCTGCCTCACACAAATACTTTATACATTTATGTACAGAAATACAGTTTAATAAAATCTGTCAGATGAAAAAACATCAGCTCAGAAAAAAGATCAAAAACATGTCGAAAATATTTCAAGATTAATTTTTACTGCAACAAAACAAATGAATATTTAAACCAGATTGATGCTGATTAGAAATATTTATATTTTACAACTTATCTGTTTAATTTAAATATTTTATTTTATATGAATGTAAAGCACATATGTTTGATATTTGTCCACAGTGACTCATAAATGTGTTCAAACATTGTTCCTTTTAACTGTATTTTAATAACCACGCTGCGTCCTGATTGGTTGGTTTGTGGCTGTGGGTCACATGATGCGCTCCATCATTCATACGTAGATAACAGCTGATTAATAAAGTTATTCCGATCAGGATATTGTGTCTGGATGTTTGAATCTGGGGCGGTTGTCATGGCAACTAGTTGTGAAATCAGCTGTGACACATGGACGAGGCTCGCTGATGTTTCAGAAGACGGTCTGAAGGCTTCTGGAGAGAAACGCTGCTCATCAGTCTCATTCAACAGCTGAAAACACCAAGAACTCAACATGCTGAGATCAGTTCATAATGATGAAACCGATCCAAGTGATGCTGAGATACTTCATGTGAATAGAAGTTTTAACTCCTCAGCATTTAAATAATTAGAGTTTTACACAAATGCATTTTGAAAGTCTTCAGATTATTAATATTGAAGTTTGCTCTGATTGGCTGAGAGTCATATTTCAGCTCTGGGTGTTAAAGGATAGACTGCAGGTACATGGTATTAGCAGGAGACGTTTCCATACTACTTGGTATCCATTTATTTCAGTTGAGTATTGATCACTGATTAACAGCTCTACCCTGAAGTCTCCTCTATGAGCCTGATCTGAATCCTACGGATCATCACCTGACCCAACAGCTGTGTTAATAAAGTTCTTCTACACTAGAAGAGTTTCTTCTCTGTGCAGCTCAGTCGTAGTGATGTTGATCCAGAAACCTCCGTCATGGTTCTACATCCGTCAGACCTCAGACAGCTGGAGCAGTTTGTTCAGGAAGAGATCAGCTGTTAGCAGAGATCAGCTGTTAGCAGAGATCAGCTGTTAGCAGAGATCAGTTGTTAGCAGAGATCAGCTGTTAGCAGAGAGTCTAAAGCTCCACACTGAGAACAATAACTAGAAATAGTTTAAAACATGGTTCTAACTGCAGTGGACGGAGGGTTAGGATCCTCACTAACTGTAACGATACGATAGAGGAGAACGATGTCGTTGGATCACTTTCAGAGAGATTTGATAAACGATAAAACGCAGCTAGTGTCTGAAATACTGCTGATCAACACACTGAATCAGCACAGAGGACCCTGATATACAACACTAATCATTATTTTATATATATATTGTTATGTTCTGGGCCATGTTTTTTTTGTTTTGCCTGTGTGGTGACAGGATGTGTGCCACCACACGCTATCCTGAAGCTGTCCCGTTGCGCAGCCTGACGTCCCGTGCCATTGTAGAAGCATTGGTAAAGTTCTTTTCCACCTTTGGCCTTCCAAAACGCATTCAGAGTGACCAGGGGTCAAACTTTATGTCAAGGATCTTTGCCCAGGTCATGTCAGAGCTTCAAATTAAGCATCATACATCCAGCGCCTATCATCCCGAAAGTCAAGGTGCCTTAGAACGCTTTCATCAAACACTAAAAGCCATGCTACGTAGGTTCTGCAACGAGTCAAACCGTGAGTGGGATGAAGGGTTGCCTTTGTTGCTGTTTGCTGCGAGAGAGACTGTGCAGGAGTCTCTGGGTTTCAGCCCCGCCGACCTAGTTTTCGGTCACACTGTGCGCGGTCCTTTGCGCCTACTTCGTGAGATGTGGCTCTCTGATAACTCCGGCTCCAAACAAAAAAAACATGGCCCAGAACATAACAATATATATAATAATGACTTCTATAATCAATAATATGTAATCAGTAATTAATCACAGTGTTCACGGGTTAACGTGTTTATATAAAGTGTAAATGATGGAAATGAAATCAATAAATGGAAGACTGAGTTTAATGTTTCAGGTTCGTTACATTTGGTGTAAATATTGATTAAATATTGATTAAATATTGATTCAATGATGACAACAAAAACTGGTTCTTGCTGTTTTTTAGTGTTTACTCGATGATTCGTCTGAACGTTGGATCGGAGCTCGGCTGTGATTGGCGGGAACCAAACATGTGATCTGGTCACATGACAGGTCGCCTCAGACCCGAGACCAGCAGCAGGTCAGACCCGGGACCAGCAGCTGGTCCTGGTTCGGGTTGAAAGAGTCAAAGTTTGCAAACAAAGAAAAAACCTGCGAGTCCTGCAGGACGAACAGGATCAGGACTGAGACAGAGAGTCCTCCTCAGGGTCCTGGGCCGGTTCTGCAGGGTCCTGGGCCGGTTCTGCAGGGTCCTGGGCCAGTTCTGCAGGGTCCTGGACCGGTTCTGCAGGGTCCTGGGCCGGTTCTGCAGGGTCCTGGACCGGTTCTAAGAGTTCTGGTTTGAGCTTTCGGGTCTCTGCGATGAGTCGTTTGACGCCAACCATCCATTGGCTGACCTCGGTCACATGATCGACCATCAGGGAGCGATGCAGCTCATCAGCTGAGTCCCAGTTACCTGAACCCAGCTCTGGAGAGACAGACAGGTGTTCAGAGAGAGAGACAGGTAGCAGACAGACAGACAGGTAGCAGACAGACAGACAGGTAGCAGACAGACAGACAGACAGACAGACAGGTAGCAGACAGACAGACAGGTATCAGACAGACAGACAGACAGGTAGCAGACAGACAGACAGGTATCAGACAGACAGGTAGCAGACAGACAGACAGACAGGTAGCAGACAGACAGACAGGCAGCAGACAGACAGCAGACAGACAGCAGACAGACAGGTATCAGACAGACAGGTAGCAGACAGACAGGCAGACAGACAGACAGGCAGCAGACAGACAGCAGACAGACAGGTAGCAGACAGACAGACAGCAGACAGACAGGTAGAGACAGACAGACAGGTAGCAGACAGACAGACAGACAGACAGCAGACAGACAGGTAGAGACAGACAGACAGGTAGCAGACAGACAGACAAGTAGCAGACAGACAGACAAGTAGCAGACAGACAGACAGACAGACAGACAGACAGACAGACAGACAGACAGACAGACAGAGACAGGCAGACAGGTAGCAGACAGACAGGTGAGCAGACAGACAGACAGACAGACAGGTAGAGACAGACAGACAAGTAGCAGACAGACAGACAGACAGACAGACAGACAGACAGAGAGGTAGCAGACAGACAGGTGAGCAGACAGACAGACAGACAGACAGCAGACAGACAGGTGAGCAGACAGACAGACAGACAGACAGACAGACAGCAGACAGACAGGTGAGCAGACAAACAGACAGACAGGTAGCAGACAGACAGGTAGCAGACAGACAGACAGGTAGAGACAGACAGACAGGTAGCAGATAGACAGACAGACAGACAGAGACAGACAGACAGGTAGCAGACAGACAGGTGAGCAGACAGACAGACAGACAGGTAGAGACAGACAGACAAGTAGCAGACAGACAGACAGACAGACAGACAGACAGACAGGTAGCAGACAGACAGGTGAGCAGACAGACAGACAGACAGACAGCAGACAGACAGGTAGCAGACAGACAGGTGAGCAGACAGACAGGTAGAGACAGACAGACAGACAGGTAGAGACAGACAGACAGGTAGCAGACAGACAGACAAGTAGCAGACAGACAGACAGAGACAGACAGACAGGTAGCAGACAGACAGGTGATCAGACAGACAGACAGACAGACAGGTAGAGACAGACAGACAAGTAGCAGACAGACAGACAGACAGACAGACAGACAGACAGACAGACAGACAGACAGACAGAGACAGACAGACAGGTAGCAGACAGACAGGTGAGCAGACAGACAGGTAGAGACAGACAGACAGACAGACAGGCAGACAGACAGGTGAGCAGACAGACAGGTAGAGACAGACAGACAGACAGACAGGCAGACAGACAGGTGAGCAGACAGACAGGTAGAGACAGACAGACAGACAGACGGACAGACAGGTAGAGACAGACAGACAGGTATTACCCAGAGACAGGTGTTCCATGCGTCTCCTCACAGGTAGGCTGAGTCTGTCTGATCTCCAGCTGTCCTCCAGGAGGCGGAGCCTCTTCCCCACATCATTACACACCTGCTGCTGCAGGGTCAAAGGTCACACAGGGTCACAGGTCACACAGGGTCAAAGGTCACACAGGGTCACAGGTCACACAGGGTCAAAGGTCACACAGGGTCACAGGTCACACAGGGTCAAAGGTCACACAGGGTCACAGATCACACAGGGTCAAAGGTCAGACAGGTGTCTCACTGTGTTCACCTGTCTCAGGTGTGTCAGGTGTTAAACTCACAGGTACGGTGTGTCTACAGGCGCTCAGTGATTGGTTCAGCACCAACATCACATTCTCCACATCAGGCTCTCTCTCTGATTGGCTGCTGTCCACATCCTTCTGACTTCTCTTTGGACCAATAGGAGGAGGAGGGGGCGTGGCTACCCCACCAGCAGGAGGACGCGCTGTGAGGAAGAGGAAGAGGAGGACGAGGAAGAAGAGGAGGAAGAGGAGGAAGAGGAAGAAGAGGAGGAAGAGGAAGAAGAGGAGGTAAGTTGGTGGTCAGAGTTCATCAGTCAGCTCACCTGTTTGTTCTGCTGCTTACCTGGGCACAGAGGGGGCGGGGTCACATCACATGGGGGCGGGGCCAGAGGGTCTGAGGTGCCGGTATTGGTGGGCGGAGCTCCTGGAGCTGGGGACCAATCAGAGACAAGATGACGCTTTAGTCAAACATGTGACAAACAGCTGATTATGATGTCAGAGCTGTTTCTACCTGCTGGAGCTGCTCTCTTGTTGAGGAGGTTCCTCTGTGGCCCGCGGGCCTTCTGAAGGCCGTAGGAGAACTGAGGGGGGTCGTTCCATCCCCGCTCCTGGTTACCTAGGCAACACAGACACATTACTGCAGTAAAAGTACTAATACAGTAATGTACAAATACTCCATTACAAGTAAAAGTACATCAGTAGCATCAGAAATCCTCTAATCTTTGATTTGTGCTGAAATATTGGATCATTTGAACATTTATAGAAATGAAAACATGTGAGAAGTTTAGAGGGAAAAATCAGTATTTGGTGGAGCTGTTAACAACTCATAGACATCTGAGATGTGAGCCGACTACACACTGCTGTCTGGTTTCATCTTTAACAATGTGTTGTATTTATAAAGCTTGTTATATTATATTATATATATATATATATATATATATATATATATATATATATATATATATATATATATATATATATATATATATATATATATATATATATTATATTATCCATTGTGTCAAATCTGCATCTGAAAAGTAACTAAAGCTGTTAAATAAATGTAGTGGAGTAGAAAGTACAATATTTCCCTCTGAGATGTAGAAAGTAGCATCACATGGAAATACTACAGTAAAGTACAAGTACCTCAAACTGTACTACAGTAAAGTACAAGTACCTCAAACTGTACTACAGTAAAGTACAAGTACCTCTAACTGTACTACAATAAAGTACAAGTACCTCTAACTGTACTACAGTAAAGTACAAGTACCTCAAACTGTACTACAGTAAAGTACAAGTACCTCTAACTGTACTACAGTAAAGTACAAGTACCTCAAACTGTACTACAGTAAAGTACAAGTACCTCAAACTGTACTACAGTAAAGTACAAGTACCTCAAACTGTACTACAGTAAAGTACAAGTACCTCTAACTGTACTACAATAAAGTACAAGTACCTCTAACTGTACTACAGTAAAGTACAAGTACCTCTAACTGTACTACAGTAAAGTACAAGTACCTCTAACTGTACTACAGTAAAGTACAAGTACCTCTAACTGTACTACAGTAAAGTACAAGTACCTCTAACTGTACTACAATAAAGTACAAGTACCTCAAACTGTACTACAGTAAAGTACAAGTACCTCTAACTGTACTACAGTAAAGTACAAGTACCTCAAACTGTACTACAGTAAAGTACAAGTACCTCAAACTGTACTACAGTAAAGTACTAGTACCTCAAACTGTACTACAGTAAAGTACTAGTACCTCTAACTGTACTACAGTAACGTACTAGTACCTCAGACTGTACTACAGTAAAGTACTAGTACCTCTAACTGTACTACAGTTATACTCAGTTACTTTCCATCACTGCCAACATGTTTTACACTTACATTAAGAGATGAGTCCCTGAACGCATCATTTATAACAGTGTTAATGTCTGTTAAACCAGAACAAACTCAGTAATCTGAGTTTTAAACGTTAACATGTAAACTTTGCCTGTTTTAAATCATCTGACTCAGTTTCTACAACTAAACACAGATTCACCATCAGTCTGTACTTAATGTGATATAATGTTAGAGTTAACAGCCTGTAGTATGAACCATGACCCTTATATTAATCTGTTAAAGGTTAGAGTTATTAACCCTTATATTAATCTGTTAAAGGTTAAGAGTTATTATGTTATTAAACTGTTATTAACCCTTATATTAATCTGTTAAAGGTTAGAGTTATTAACCCTTATATTAATCTGTAATGTTAGAGTTTAACTTGTTAAACACTTGAACTGCTGCTGTTTACAGTTTAACACTCACGTCCACTAAACTTCACATTAAACTCTCTGTTTCACTTTCTACTGAAATATATTGATGCCGAATGAAATAAGACACATAACAGATTAATAATCATCATAATTAATGTTTATAAAGTGTTTTATTTTAGCTTCAGGACTTCCGGAACTTTAATTAGTTAGATTAGTGAAGCTAGTCTGGAGCTAGCTGTTAGCCGCTAGCTCACAGCTCGTTAACGGCTTTGTCAACTTTATGAATTATCTTTATTATCTTTATTAAGTGTATTAGGTTTATTACCTTTATCAATGCAGCTGTGACTCACCTGGTTTCACGTACCTGTCATCCATGTTGGCAGACAAGCTAACGGCTAACCGGAAGCCAGGCTACCCGGAAGCCGTTAAATGTTTTAAAAGAGTTGTTTTGATATAATTAAACTAATAAAAACAGACATTAAGCTGCTGCTGTGAACTCATAGGTGTTCACTTTATAACGCAGTTAAATACAACTTTGAAATAAGATCTTTTTTAAAAATTGTTTAGTATTTTTATTTTGCTGACGTGTCCTTCACTTCCGCCCAGCAGGGACGAGATGAGAGGGTTTATATTCCTAGGATGGTGATGGTGCAGTCAGAGAGGCAGCAGGACCGGTCATGCCGTCACCATCCTGGGTTAAAAAACAAACATACTTCTGAGATCACTGCTGGAGGAAGCGTCATAATTATAGGATGGTTTCCATGGTTACCATAACGAGAAGCACCACGTGGTTTCAAAGTTAATTTTAAAAACATAACATTCAGTCAAAATATATAATTTAGACACATAATATGTTTATTTAGATATGTGATTGGTTAGAAGATAAATCCAAATATGCTCTTGAACACAAAGTTATTATAGTTCACTTACACTAAAACTTGAGTAAATGTACTTAGTTACTTTTCATCACTGTTAATGTTAAAAATCACTGATCAATACAAACCAAACTGCTCTACAACAGTGTAATCCTGCAGTCAGTGTCGCCACCTGGTGGTCAGAGAGCAGAACTACAGCAAAATGTGACAAACACAAATGTAGAAATAAATAATGTATTTATTACTAACATTGGGTTTGATTTAATATAACATAAAATTAGTTTTTATGAGAGTTTAATAATAATAATAATAATAATAATAATAATAATAATAATAATAATAATAATAATAATAATAATAATACATTTTATTTTAAGGCGCCTCTCTGGGCAATCGAGGACACCGTAAAATAAATAAACAAAACAATAAGAAACAAAACAGATAAAAGACGATGTAAATGAGAGTGAAGTTCAAGTTAGGTTGGCTGTGCAATTATGAAAATGACCTGCTGCTTTTATTTGTATCAGCATTTAAATCTTTCTGTGTGTAATATTTGTTGTATCAACATTAAAAGGTTTCTGGTGTACATACAGTTTCATTTGTATTGTTCTCTCTGTAAAAGTTCTCTATAGATAAAGTTTATTATGATTATGTGTTGATGTGTAGAAGAGGAGCACAGAGCTGTTTAAATGTTTAAATGAGCAGAGCTGTGTTGTGATGTTTCTGCCACTAGATGGAGACAAACAGCAGCTGCTTTAATATTTATAGCAGAAAATAACTCGTCACTGTTAACATGAAGACATGAGAGATAAGAACACATTCTCAACTTTTATTAATTATTTACAGATTTATAAAAGAGTTGATACATTAATGTTTAACAAATATTACACACAGAAAGATTTAAATACTGAGCTGATACAATAAAAAGCAGAAGCTCATTTTCTTTCAATATTAACACACAAACACATAAAAAGTAGTTTGATGTGATATTAAATTAAATATAAAAACAAGCAGTCGTCTTCATGACCTGAACGCCTGCAGGTCATCAACATCCTCCATCATCACATGACGTGGACGCCATCTGAAGCTCTCTGATTGGATGTTTCTTGCAGCAAAGCCCTCTGGGACTCGTAGTTGGTTTCTCTGCAGTCTTGAAGCTTCAGAGTCTGGTTTGTTGCGACGGTTCAGGTCCGTCTCACAGCTGATTCCTGCTGTCACTTTGTGTTATTCGTCTGCAGCTTGTCGTCCTCTCATACCTCAGGGTCAGACCTCGTACACACAGTCGCTGTTGCCTCCAGCATCGATCTGCAGAACCTGGAGCTCCAGAGCCAATGAATTGGAGCTGAACGGGACCGAAGTGTTGGTCTGCTGCTGCTGCTGCTGCTGTTGCTGCTGCTGCTGCTGCTGCTGCTGCTGCTGCTCCTGCTGAGGGCTGAGAGACAAACAGAGTCACATGATTCATCATCTGTTCAGTTATTCAGGACTTTGTTAGGTGTCAGTATTTCCTGTAATGATCCACGAATCACTGGAAGGATACAAACATCCTGTACTGTTGTATTCATGAGTTTTTCTCTCACTTACTGGTCTTGTTGCTTTATGCTCGTTGGTTATGAACACACTGTGGTTTGAGCTCACACTAACACACCCTGAGCTAACCTCACTTCTGAATTTAACACTTACGTATTAAAAAATAGAAGAAGTTGAAGTTAGCCGATCAGAGTGAGTCATAAATGAAACTTACATTTTATGTTGGTTCCATCTTCTCCCTGCAGAGACAGAAAAACATCAGGAATAAAAACATGAATAAAGAATCAAGTTAAACACTGATATACTGGATTAAACTGGAGAGTTCCTGCACATGCTCAGTAGCGTCTGCCTTACACAGAACTACTCTCAGAGACTTTGGTGTTCAAGTGTTTGCCAATCTTATCTTTTATACTTGTATTAATAGCTTTCAGATCTGATGTTAGCTGTTATATGTGTGTAATTATGGTTGAAGTTTGTCTTGATGTCTTTGTTAGGTTTGTAATTATTAATCATTATTATTAATCTGTATTGTTTTCTGTTGTTGCAGAAACACACACGACTAACTAGATAAACAGTCAAGTCTATACATGGACTCTGCGTCTCTTTTTTCCACAAACTCTCACCTGAATAATCAAAGTTAGTGTCCTGACCTGACACCCTGAAGTGTTTGCTGTGATGAATCTCATTCTTCCATAAACCCTCCCTGCCAACAGATCACATGACATCCATCATGGCCGACTGACCAGCTACCCAACATTAACCTGAGGAGGCTCAAGGTGTGTGAGGAGCAGCTGGCAGGATGTTCACACATCTGTTTGACTTCCACCTGAGGCTGAAAAAGGTGCTCACCATCTAGATCACATCCTGTATAGTTCCTGTACCTTTCCCAGTGCTCCCAAAGACTTCAGACCAGTGGCTCTAACGTCACTCATCATGAAAACCTTCCAGAGGCCGGTCCTGCAGCACCTCAGGCCCCTGGTATGCGACCACCTGGACCTGCTGCAGTTTGCTTATCAGGCTGACATCATCTACCTGCTTCACAGAGCTTACACACACCTGAGAGGCCACAAAGCACTGTGAGGATCATGTTCTTAGACTTCTCCGGTGCTTTTGACACCGTCCAGCCAGTCCGGCTGGCTGAAAAGATCTCAGTGATGCAGCTGGACCAGGACCTTGGTGGCTGTGTCATGGATAACGGACTACCTCACAGACAGGCTGCAGTGTGCCAGGCTGAAACACTGGCACACTCCAGGGAACTGTACTGTCACCGTTTTTGTTCATGATATACAACTCTGACTTCTGGTTCAACTCCAGGACCTGCAGAAGTTCTCAGATGACTCCTCCATCGTTGGCTGCATCACAGACTATAAGGAGGAGGAGTTCAGAGACCAAGTGGAGAAGTTTGTAGGATGGTGCTACAGGAAGCACCTACAGCTCAACATACAGAAAACCAAGGAGCTGGTGATGAAAATACCCCGAACACCTGTTTTCATGAGTGGGGAGGGAGGGAGATAATTGGACATCTACAAGTTCTTCAGGGTGAAACTGAACAACAAGCTGGACTGGTCAGTCAACACTGAGGAGCTCTACAGGAAAGGACAGAGCAGGTTCAGGTCCTTTAGTGTTTGCACCAGGCTGTTATGTTCTACCAGTCTGTGGTGATCAGAGTCATCTTCTCTGCTGCAGTGTGCTGGTGAGGAGGCATCAACAGCTGTGGTGTAAATAAACTGAATCAGCTGGTGAGGAAAGCAGCTCTGTAGTGAGGATGGAAGTGAACATAGAGGAGGCAGAGACAGAGAGGAGGATGAGAGGAAAGCTGGAAGCTATCATGGACGATCCCTCTCATCCTCTCTATACCGAGCTGAAGCAGCTCAGGAGCCACAGACTCATCCAGCCAAGTGCTTCAAAGCGTTTGGGTCTTTCATACCATCAACCATCAGACTGTACTTTATTGCTTATTTTATTTAATTAGGGACCGAGCCGAAAGGCAAGAGGGCGAGGACTCCAGAGGAGTCCTGCCCTTGCCTGGAGGCAAGGACCCTATTGTTTTTGTATCGTTTTTTTTAAAATTATTATTCTACCACCTCTTTGAGCCTTAATTTGACCCCCTAAACCTGCTCTAAAACTCACCAAATTCGGAACGCACATCAGGTCTGGCGAACAATTCGATAAAATGGAAAAACAAACCCAAAAGTGCCAAAATTGGCTCTCTAGCGCCACCTAGAAACACTAATACGGCCACTACGCCTGATAGGAATGTCGTAGAAAAATCAAACCAAAACTTAATTGTTTGTCTTATCAAGACCTACAAATCACGCGCTGACACCCCTGACCTAAATCCAACAGGAAGTGCACAATTTGCTGTTACATGTGGGATTTTTGACGATTCTTGGCCTGCTACAAACGCTATCTTGTCCGAGGGCGTTCATCGTGGCGGCTTCAAACTTAAACAGCTGACTGAGCACACCCTGCTGCACAAACAATCTGAACAACTTTTCCATTACTCGTCCGGTTTGGATTTTAGAAGCCCTCAAAGGTCAAGTGCCCAAAAACCCTCGCCAAAACGCTCCCATAGACAATGAATGGGAGGAATGTCTCATGCCACTTTGACCCTAAATTTGACCACCTAAACATGCTCCAGGACAGACCAAATTCAACAAGCACATCAGGTCTGGCCATAAATTTGTTAAAATGGAAAAATTAACCCTAAAAGTGCCAAAATGGGCTCTCTAGCGCCACCTAGAAACAGTAAAACGGCTCTAGCACCACCTAGAAACAATTCAAAACAGCCACTATGCCTGATAGGAATGTCGTAGAAAGATCAAACCAAAACTCAATTGTTTGTCTTATCAAGACCTACAAATCACGCGCTGACACCCCTGACCTAAATCCAACAGGAAGTGCACAATTTGCCGTTACATGTGGGATTTTCGACGATTTTTCAGGCTTTTCAAAATATATATATTATTCCTGCATACTTTCAGTTACAGACTCCATTCAAACATCAAAATGTAGCCACAAGTCTCATCTATAGATGTGTGTAATACGGTCTGGTTATGTTTTATACTTTTTGATCTGCGGCCCCAAATGTGCACCCTGTTCCTCTCCCATTCAATCCCAAAAATCTCCATTCTGTCTGCCCATGCCCTGTCCTCATGCTCTGCAGTCGTTAACTACCATGGCAACGACTGTGTTGGCTGAGCCAGGTTCATTTGTGGTCTTAGTGTGCCACCCAGTGGAGAAAACTTGTCATGATACCTGATAAGGAAGTTTTTTGATTCTAGTTCAAGTTTATTGACTGTATTATTATGATTTTAGATATCTGTGCAGTCTGTCAACTATTTCACTGACATTGCTGTCAAAGTCTAGATCAAACACAAATTACATGAGCATGAACTACAAACATATCTACAGGTTTCACTGGAAATAAGTTCCTCTCCTGTTTGACTCATCAAAGTGGCAGTTCATTTCAGTGGCTAAGTCTAAATGTCTACACAGACAGATAGAGAGAGTGTGTGTAACGTATATCTACTTATTGCAGTGTCCAATAAATGCCGGGTCTGAATGCATCAAAATGCACCTGACGGAAACCTTTCCGCTTCGCCGCTGCCCGACGTGCGCAAGGGGGCGAGGTCCCGCCCAACGCTGCTCGCAGCTTTAATTTTAATTGAATTTGTTTAATTTTCTTTTACTTTTGTAAATACTGTTATGTCAATTTTGAATTTCTCCCTTTGGGATCATTAAAGTTACCCTTTACCTATATTTAACAAAAAACACATTTTCTCACAGCAGAGTCAGTGTTGAACTCTCTGTTTCTATTGGTTGTTAAAACAAAACTTACCAATAACGGTGGCGACGCCGGCTGTAACCAAAACGATCACTGCGAGCAGAAGACGCACCATAAACACGAGAACGCTGAGTTTCTTCCCTTTCTCCTCCTGCTGCTGTAAAACATCACAGAAAACACACAAACTGTCAGAAACAGCTTTAAATACAACTGAAATCTGTGTGAGAAATTCATATTTTAGGCATCAAAAGTACAAGTTACATTTATTATTCTAGTAGAGATTAAATAAAATGATGGTAAAGACATCAGTATAAAAGATTAAAAATCTTCTTCTTTAATTAAATATCTACTAATTCCCACTTGATGTTATTTTTTATATGATTATTTCAAAACCTGCTGAATCATCAGGACAGCTGTCCATTACACCTACAGGAGCTTTTATCACCTCTCATTCTAAATCTACAGGTATTAACATGGAGCTGTTTCCTCTCTGCAGCTATAACAGCTTCCACTCTTCTGGGAAGCTTTCTACAACATGTTGGAGTGTCTGAAGAGTGTTTGTGAGGTCAGACACTGATGATGGACGAGAAGGTCTGGATCATAATCTCTGTTCTAGTTGATCCCAAAGCTGTTGGATGAGGTTGAGGTCAGGGTCCAGTCATGTCTTAATGGAGCTTGCTTTGTGTACTGGGGCACAGTCATGCTGGAACAGAATGAGCCTCCCCAAACTGTTCCCACATAGCTGGAAGCATTGAATTGTCCATAATATCTCGATATGCTGAAGCATGAAGATTTCCCTTCACTGGAACTAAGAGGCTGAACCCTGAAAAACATCCTCGTACCATTATCCCTCCTCCACCAAACTCTACAGATTGGCAAACGGACTGCACTTATAAAGCACCTTTCTAGTTTTTGTTGACCACTCAAAACGCGTTTACACTACATGTCACATTCAACCATTCACACACATTCATTCACCATTGGTTCAGCCATCGGGAGTAATTTGGGGTGAAGTATCTTGCCATGCGACCGTTCTACCTCCTGAACCACAGCAGTCAGTCAGTAACGTTCTGACTCCATCAGACTGAAGACAGAGAAGCGTGATTCGTCCAGTGGCAGCGAGCTTTACACCTCTCCATCCATCACTCTGCATTGTGTTTGGTGATGTGAGGCTTTCATGCAGCTGCTCGGTTAAAGAAACTCATTTCATGAAGCTCTCAGCTAAGTGTTTGTTCTGATATTAATGTCAGAGGAAGTTTGACCTCTGCAGTTATTGAGTCAGCAGAGCGTTGGAAACTTTTACCCACAATGCACCTCAACACTCGTTGACCTGCTCCGTGACTTTACGTGGTCTGTTGTTCCTGAACACTTCCACTCTTCAATAATATCACTAACAGCTGACTGTAGAATATCTAGCAGGAAGAAATTTAATGAACTGACTTATTGTAAAGGATTCATCCTCTGACACCATGTCTGAATTCACTGAGCTCTTCAGAACGACTCATTCTTTCACTAATGTCTGTAAATGCAGACTGCATGGCTAGCTGCTTGATTTTATACACCTGTGATTATAAAACACCTGAAATCAATGATTAACAGGTGTGTCCCAATACTTCTGTCCATATAGTGTATGTATGTATGTATGTATATATATATATATATATACACACATATATATACACACACCGTGTTAAGAATTGGAATCAACCTCTTCAATAGATGGGCTACATACCAGGTAAACTATAAAAGTCTCTTTTTACTAAGATGTGTTTTAACACATCATAACTCCACAAAACACATCTCCTCTGTCACGTCCGACAGAAGTGAATAAACCACAGAAATGTTTTCAAAGCTTCATTTTGTCCTTTAACACAGGAAATCTTTATCTTACCTCAGAGTTGATGCTGGTTGAGGAAGTTGTAGCAGTCACCTGACCTGCAGGATGAGGAAACAGATGATGTCATCATGAAGCTCAAGCAAAAAAAGGTCTAAATGTTATTTCAGAGATTCTGGTTTAAAAGGTTAATGATGAAGACCTTTTATTTTCCACTCAGAGTGCATGTTTAGTGTGTGTTGGAGTCGTACCTGATGTGTTTATCGTCTGTTCAGTTGTTTCTGTGGTTGGTGTTGACGAGGTCGACGGAGCTGAAACAGAAATCAGAGTCACATTAACAGAACTCATTAACATCAGTAACATCAGTAATGTCTGTATTAACTGAGGTGCAAACAGAGGACAGAGCGACTGTGTTTGTGACTCTGATGCTCTCAGCTCAGGTGTTAAATGCAGTGAAGTTTAAACAGACGAGTACCAGAGTCTCTACTGTCTGATGTCATCGACTCTTCAACCAATCAGGAGAGACGCTCTGACTTTACAACTGAACTAAAACCAGGATGCACACTTTTTATTTCTCTGACTGTGGAAATGTGAAGTTTTAACATCACAGATGATGAACGACAGCATTAAAACAGAGTCTTCAGGCTCATTTATAGAAGCTCATTCAACACTTCTGAGTGTCCTTCAACACAAACTGAAGAGTCGTTTTCAATTTAAGCTTCAGTGAGAGAAACTAATTAGACACATTAAACAAGGACTTTACAAGTTGTCTAAAGTTAAAGAGCAAAATATCAATATATAATACAATACATAAGGCCTTTATCAGATTATAGTAACTATGGTAACGAGTTTCAAGTCGTAAATAAATAAATATTCTGTCAGGAAAACAATCTGATCATTTTAGTGATTTCTTACCTTTCTCAATGGTCAGATCGATGTGATGTTTTTCATCACTGAACCAACCAGGTATCTGCACTCTGCATCCGTACCGTCCAGCATCTTCCTCTGTGGTGTTCAGGATCGTCAGAGAAACATTTCCATCCTCCAGTCGTCCCAGTAACTGATACCTGCTGGAAGCTCTGGTTGTCACTTTATATCTGTCTGTGGAGATGATGTGGTCGTTGCAGCCAAAAGTTGATAGTGATCGACCCCAACAGACTGACGTTGGTCCGTTACTCTTGAAGTCATATCTACAGGGCAGAGTGACGTCCTCACCTGCTCGACCAACAACCTTCCTGCTGCTGGATCCACTGACTGAAGACAGAAAGACAAACAGAGTCTGTTAATGACTTAAACAGCTTCAACTTTGTGTTTCAGATCCTTCCAGTCAGCAACTAAAATCTAAATTCTGCTTCTTCACTTAAAGATCTGATGATAAACAGATCATGTTGGTTTTCATCACATCCTGAAGAGACTCTTAATATTTTAACTGGTTAAATTGTCTGTTTTCTTTTTAACTTGTTGATTATTCTGAGCTGCACTTTGTGAATGAAACATGCAAAACTGTTTAAATAAAGTTTATTAACATTATGACTTATTGTATTATCTCCTGTGTAAAGTGTTGATGATGTAAAGTGAATATAAAGAGCAGATACCTGTGAGCAGAGCGAGCAGCAGCAGAGAGTTGAAGCGTCTGACCGTCATCATGATGACAAACTGACTAGTTTTCTTTCATATTCTCAGTTATTCATCTGGTAATTATCTATCTGTGCAGGACAGGCTGCTGTGGTTTGGTTCCTGTTTTCAGCAGAGTGTTAAACACTCGTTGGGCAGATGACACTTTTTACAGTTAGCTCACCTCAAGACTTCCTGTTGGCTGCCTTCAGTATCGGCTGTTTCCTCCATCTGAACATCGGACTGAATATATATGAATTTATAACAAATATATGTGGACAAAAGCAAATAATCAATAATCACTAAAACAATAATCTTGGCTGTTTCTTGGTTACATTTTGTCTGAAATTACAAACAAACATCAAACTGATTAACTGTCAGACAGTAGAGGAGATAAACATAGAGGGAATTAAACCTACATACATACAGAACTTACATTTCATTGGCTGGCCCCAACGTGACAGACGGGGATACTAAGTTTGGTAACACTGCTGCAGTACTACTTTAATGGAAATACTACAGTAAAGTACAAGTACCTCAAACTGTACTAAAGTAAAGTATAAGTACCTCAAACTGTACTATAGTAAAGTACAAGTACCTCAAACTGTACTAAAGTAAAGTAAAAGTACCTCAAACTGTACTACAGTAAAGTATAAGTACCTCTAACTGTACTTAAATACAGTACTTGAGTAAATGTACTTAGTTACTTTTCATCACTGTTAATGTTAAAAATCACTGATCAATACAAACCAAACTGCTCTACAACAGTGTAATCCTGCAGTCAGTGTCGCCACCTGCTGGTCAGAGAGCAGAACTACAGCAAAATGTGACAAACACATGTAGATGTGTAGAAATGTAGAAATACATCATCAAGTACCTCAAACTGTTTGGTAGAAGATATATATATATATATATATATATATATATATATATATATATATATATATATATATATATATATATATATATATATATATATATATATATATATATCTGCTCAAAAACTAAATCTATTTAACTTTTAGGTCAATCTTTAGCACTTGTATGAGGTATGTAATGCACAGACAGACCATCAGATTGTGTTATGGTTGCTATAGATACAGGTTGTGTTATGGTTGCTATAGATACAGGTTGTGTTATGGTTGCTATAGATACAGGTTGTGTTACGGTTGCTATAGATACAGGTTGTGTTACGGTTGCTATAGATACATGTTGTGTTACGGTTGCTATAGATACAGGTTGTGTTATGGTTGCCATAGATACAGGTTGTGTTATGGTTGCTATAGATACAGGTTGTGTTATGGTTGCTATAGATACAGGTTGTTGTATGGTTGCTATAGATACGGTTTGTGTTATGGTTGCTATAGATACAGGTTGTGTTATGGTTGCTATAGATACAGGTTGTGTTATGATTGCTATAGTTACAGGTTGTGCTTTAGTGTATAAATGAAGAATAAAACAAATCACTGCTGACATCAGAGATCCTGCTGGAGACGTTTTTGAAGTTGACTTTCATGTTTTCATCTTGTACATGAACAAAATGAGTCTCTAACATGTTTTTAATAAAGGGTTAGAACCAATGAGATGTGAATGAGTCTGTAGAGGCTGTAAAACATCACATTTAGGCTCAATGAGGAAATAAATCATGTTTATGTTGTCATGGCAACAAAGAGGAAAAGTAAAGACATGATTTATTAAGTAGCACTTTCTTGTTGTGACCTACAAAGGGTTAAATGTTGTTTATTTGATTGATGAATAAATATCACATTAAAGTATAAACTTGACATGCAGCGTTCTGATTGGTTAGTTTATGAGAGGATGAATGATGACGTCACATTTAAACTTCCTGCTGCTGTGAATCTGGAGAATATTTGTGTTGATGTTTAAAGATGTTTCTACGTGTGTGTGGTTGCTATGGAGATGGAGAGGGAGGGGAGTGATGATGTCATCAGGAGGAGGGAGGAGGGAGGAGTGATGATGTCATCAGGAGGAGGGAGGAGGGAGTGGTACTGCCTCCATCACTGAGAGAGAGAGAGGAGGAGGAAAGCAGCATCCTTCATCACAAACAGAGGAGAGAGAGAGAGAGAGAGAGAGAGAGAGAGAGAGAGAGGAGGGACGAAGGAGAGGAGACGGCTGGACGGACAGAAAATACAGAAGAAGAAGAAGAAGAAGAAGAAGAAGAAAGAGAAGAAGAAGACTGATGGTATCATCTGAGAGAAGGACGAGAGACACAGAGACACAGACAGAGACGAGCAGGAGGAGGGTTTAATCTGTCATCTGGGCCTGTGTGTGTGTGTGTGTGTGTGTGTGTGTGTGTGTGTGTGTGTGTGTTTGTGTGTGTGTGTGTGTGTGTGTTGGAGGGGGGGGCGCTCAGCTGATTGGAGCACACACGTCGGTGGGGCGGAGCCATGATGGGCAAGGATTACATGTTGGCCATCATCATAGTCAACTATGATGGTAAGACACACACACACACACACACACACACACACACACACACACACACACACACACACACACACACACACACACACACACACACACACACAGTTTGATCAGATTGTATTTGTCATCATTAATCTTTATTCAGCTGCAGCAGTTTAATCTCACTGAGGAAGTTTTAGAGAGAAAAACTGAAACTAACAGAAGATTCATTTAAAGGACAAACTCAGAGTTTATTGAGTCTGTTTATCAGCCGTCAGGTCTGAATATATAAAGATCTCATTCACATGTGCTTTCAATGTCAGTCAGAAGTAGAAGAGAAGCTTATATTATATATGTTTAGCTTCATGTTAGTGAAAAGTTCACTTAAAGGGAAAGTTCACAGTTCTTTACGTCTGTCTTAAAGCAGCAGTCAGATGTTTATATGAGCAGTGAAGAGCTTCCTGTTCATACTGACTATAAACACACACACAGTCATTTAGTGCAAACATTTAACATTTAACTCTCACATACTTTTCATATTCTGACTCATAATTAGTCTCTGCACCAAATATCTGAACCACAGATCTATTATTCATTCATAAATACATCAACAGTCATTAATAAACGGGCTGGTTGATGCTTAATGAAGCTTCCAGTGTTTAGAATATAATAGAAATCTTTATTATCATTATATTTAACATATAACTCTACTCCGTCTGTGCTTTAAAGACAATAAAAACAAGATGCAGCTAAAAAAGAATAAATAGAAGCAGCGGTTTAGACAGAGGAAGAGAAGAAGAAGAGAGTTTATTCTTTAGGTTTTAAGATGTTTGTGACCTAAAACACAATGATGTCGTCCACTGTGAGTCTGAGCTTTATAAAGATATATTAACGTTATTATATTTACATTTCTTCGTGTTCTGAGTCAGTTTTAGAAAAGTCTGATCAGACCAACAGCTGAACAGAAGAAGGGTTAAAAGTAGCTGATCAGCTTATTATTGATTAAAAAGAGACTCCAGATATATATATATATATATATATATATATATATATATATATATATATATATATATATATAAATATATATATATAAATATATAAATATATATATATATATATATATATATAAATATATATATATATATATATATATATATATATATATTTCTATATAATAAAACAGAATGTAAATATTCACTAAACATTAGTGCAGAGTGTAATATAATATTAATGAGTATGTTTTAATAAGTGTTTATTAATTATTATCTTAGAATGAGCGTTTATATCTACGGGAGCCCAGAATGGACAAACTGTTTACCCCCCCAACCCTAACCCCCCCAGTGTGTTTACCCCCCCCCCCCAACCCCCCCCAGTGTGTTTACCCCCCCCCCAACCCCCTCCAGTGTGTTTACCCCCCCATGTGTTTACCCCCCCCCCCAGTGTGTTTACCCCCTCCCCCCCAACCCTAACCCCCCCCCCTCCCGTGTTTACCCCCCCCCCCCCCCCATATCGTTGTCTCTGGATCAGCTGATTCAGCGTTTCGTGTCTAAAGCTTCATTAATTATTCAGAGTCTCTTCCTGTTTCAGTTCGACCTCTGATTACATCCAGAACATCATGTTCAGGTTCTTCTCCGTCTGAGCCCGACAGGAAGTGTGTGTGTGTGTGTGTGTGTGTGTGTGTGTGTGTGTGTATGTATGTGTGTGTATGTGTGTGTGTTCCTCATGGTGTGTGTGTGTGTGTTCCTCATGGTGTGTGTGTGTGTGTGTGTGTGTGTGTGTGTGTGTGTGTGTGTGTGTGTGTGTGTGTGTGTGTATGTGTGTGTATGTGTGTGTGTGTGTGTGTGTGTTCCTCATGGTGTGTGTGTGTGTGTGTTCCTCATGGTGTGTGTGTGTGTGTGTCAGCAGTGTGTGTGTGTGTGTGTGTGTGTGTGTGTGCGTGTGTGTGTGTGTGTGTGTGTTCCTCATGGTGTGTTTGTGTCAGCAGTGTGTGTGTGTGTGTGTGTGCGTGCGTGCGTGCATGCGTGCTTGTGTGTGTGTGTGTGTGTGTGTTCCTCATGGTGTGTGTGTGTCAGCAGTGTGTGTGTGTGTGTGCGTGTGTGTGTGTGTGTGTGTGCGTGTGTGTGTGTGTATTAGCAGTGTGTGTGTGTGTGTGTGTGTCAGCAGCAGGTTAAAGTCACCTTGTGTTGCAGAGCAACAGAACAGCTTTGATGTTATTACGCAATAACTGCTGACATGTTTTTTTTTTATGGATCAATAGTTTATATTTATTATTAGCTCCAGTCTGAGTCTGATATATTTAGATTAATGACATTATGTTTTATAAAGTTTCAGGACCTTTTAATAATTATTCAGCAGATGTGTAAATGTGGAATAAGCAGAGTCACAGTGAGATGATGAACATGTTAGAAGCATTTAAGCAGCAGCTCACCTGTTAATGTGTCTGCAGAACAAACAGGAAACACGAAGCAGCTGAAATGTAAACAAGAGAAAAGAGTCAAAGTGTTGAAGTGACTGAGTGTAAACAGCTGATGTTGGTTGGTTGGTTGGTTGTGACAATAGAAGCAGACTCACTCTAACAGTCAAACAGTCTAATGATCGGCAGGTTCAGAATAACAAGAAGCAGAAGTCAGAAACTAAACTGGGTCAGAAACAGCAGAGATAGCCTGAGACACTCACAGAGAAATGAAGAGACTGTCAGAGACAAAGAGGAATAAATACACGAGGGAAGGAAGATAATTAGACCCAGGTGACACTAATCAGGACAGGAAGAGAAGATACGAGACATGAAGGTGATTACAAAATAAAACAGGAAATAGCCAAGAAAGAGGAAATCAGAACCAAACTATTCCATAAAGGCCGCACACTTCGACCAATCAGCTGTCTGAACACTGAGATCAGCTGAGCCTGGTGTGCTCCTGATTGGTTGGAATGAAAACCTGTAGCTATATGAACCTTTATGGAAGAGGTATTATCTAAACACGTTGGTTCTGCTGTAAAGTTGTTTAGGCTTCATGTTTCAGGAGGTTCTGTTCTTCTTCTCTGCCTTTAATGAAGCATTACTGAGTTTCTTCCTGTAGGTCAGTGAGTCATGCAGACTAACTGTAGAGCTAGGGCTGTAATGACCTGTGCAGCCTGTAGGAGGCGCTAACAGCAGCACTTCCTGTGTCTCTGCAGACAACATCTGGACGGACCAGAACCTGCAGCTGGACCCGGACCTTCCCTCCGGCTGGAGAACCATCAAAGACTCCACAGGAACCTACTACTGGCACGTTCCCACCGGCACCACCCAGTGGCAGCACCCTGCACTCAGCAAGACGCCTCAGATACTGGACACACAGGTAGAACCCACAGATACTGGACACGCAGGTAGAACCCTCAGATACTGGACACGCAGGTAGAACCCTCAGATACTGGACATGCAGGTAGAACCCACACATACTGGACACACAGGTAGAACCCACAGATACTGGACACACAGGTAGAACCCACAGATACTGGACACAGGTAGAACCCACACATACTGGACACGCAGATAGAACCCTCAGATACTGGACACGCAGGTAGAACCCTCAGATACTGGACACACAGGTAGAACCCACAGATACTGGACACGCAGGTAGAACCCACAGATACTGAACACGCAGGTAGAACCCACAGATACTGGACACGCAGGTAGAACCCACAGATACTGGACACGCAGGTAGAACCCACAGATAATGGACACGCAGGTAGAACCCACAGATACTGGACACGCAGGTAGAACCCACAGATACTGGACACAGAGAGAACCCACAGAACGGCTTAGAACCAACACAGCAGGTAAAACAGGAAGTCATGGTTTGTCTTCATCTGTGGTGTTTTATTCCAGCAGGAGG